>NC_056733.1:1984993054-1985083054 GCF_019279795.1 Protopterus annectens | reverse complement strand
CTACTAGTCTTATTACACCTTCTATACACAAATCAAAGACATGCAGTTTACAACTTTCCAGCTTAATTTATATCGACCGAATTGCAAAAATATTAAAAACAAATACTTAATCCTCTAAGCTCTTCAGTCCTTTGAAATCAATTGAGTGAAGACCTGGCTGAAGAACACTTCTTCTCCTGAAGCTTCATGGTTATATATTAATTTTACAGAATTCACAGTTAGCATTAAACACAGAGAAATATATCATACCCAGCATAGCAGAAACTACTTTTTCAGCTGTATGGAATTCATAATGTTATTTCTTTATAATTTTATTAAGATCCTTTTTTGGGGGGAGTCCCTGCATTATCCTATGGCATTCCAACCCAGTGACCCACATCCATGAAGGGACTGCCAGCTACTCCTCATTCATCCAGGACTTTCTATGCTATTAGTTGGGGCTAGTGCTTGGATGGAGCAGTGGTGCAGCGGTAGCATTGTCGCCTCACAGCAAGAGGTTCTCTGGTTTGATTCTCAGCTGGGTTGCCCTCTGTGCAGAGTCTGCATGTCCTCTCTGTGTCCTTGTGAGTTTCCTCTGGGTGCTCCTGTTTCCTCCCACATTACAAAGACATGCATCTGAAGCATTTCTCCCCAGGCCTTCGCTGAACATTGGCTTTGTTTCTAGATGGACTTTTCTGGTAAACAAATGTTAAATAAAATAAATTAATAAATAAATAGTCATAAATCTTAAGGGTATCCTGGGGGTCTCAGATATCAACATTCTGCCAGTGGTTTTCTGTTATCCCATACCCACTATTCACCCTCCTCTGGTGACTAGTGGTAATGCTCATAGGTATGCATACAATGGGGGATGTGGTTGTGTATCACCTTGTCTCTGCAGCAGCACAGCCATATCCACACACCCACCATTAGGGCTATGCCTCCCAACACATGATGTCTCAATTCTCTACCAGGGATCATTACAAAGATGCCTACATCACCACCCAACCTTCCTGGAATGGTAACACACATCCCTTCCTGTGACTCTGTCAGTCCCCTGAGCTACTAATTGTTGCCTGGACTGTAGTCAGAGCTTTATCCCTCTACACCACTGGAGCAGCTTTATAATTTTGTTAAAATCTTACAGAGCTATGCATATGCACATATGATCAGGCTACACAACAATAATCATGCTATTTACTCAGCTAGTAAGTTCAACCGTTTCTTATGCTCCTTCTTTTCACTGCTACTTCTTACAGTGACTGAAACTTTCCTTGGAGCATCCAGTTCTACTTACTGTTATAGATCTGTCTCAGTGTAACAAAGGCATGGAAATTAGTCCAAACTGATAAAGAAAACTTCATACTTGTGAAATAATTCATCATTCCTTGCAGCTGAGCATAATCATAATGTACGTGTATATTCTAAATCCTTTTATATATTCCAAAATTTTGGCAAGTCAATGAACTAGTACAAATAAGATGCATCAGTTCCAGCTATATGGAACTGGCTGTTTTATACTCTATGCTTATATTCAAAGGTAACTACGTTATAACCCATTATTTTCAAGAAATGACCTGAATAAGTAAGAGTTTTACCCACAGGCTGGTTCATAGGTATATCTAGGCTAATGACCACCTGTGTCTTTATAAGCCCAGACATGCAATCCAATCCAGTTTTGTCTCTGAGTACCTTGGACACTTATAGGGTGGGATGTGTTTCTAAGGAGGAAGGTAAAGGTTATGTGGAGGGGGTAGGTTAGTTGAGGATTAATTTACTTACTGTTAACCTCTGCCCATCAGAGACATGGGGATCAGAACAGGGGTGAATTTGTAATGTCCCATCCAGTGATCAAGGTTTTGTTTGAATAGGTTCAGGGATGAACTCTGCTTCATGAGGAGCTTATTCCATGGTGAGAGGCTCATTTGAGACACATATTGATCTCTCCAGCATGTTCTCTTTATGTTACAGGGCAAAGTCTGGTCCTTGGATCTAGTTCTTCTGATGATGTTTGTTTTGTGGAAGTGCAAAAGATCCATCAGAGCTGGATCTGAGGATGCCTTATATTTCAGGCATAGACCGCCTATTAGTAACCTATAGGAGAATCTAGTATACAGATAGGGCCTTAAGGTGATTTGTGCAGGACATGGTATTCATACCTTGGATTCTCCTGGTGAGGAATCTTTGAGGGCATTCCTGGTTAGGCATATGTCAAAGGAGGCAGTGTACTCAATGATGGATCTAATAACAGATGAATAGAGTGGTACTATAACTTTCTTGGACTCGGATGCCATACCCATGCATATGAGTTGGGCAACATAGAATTACTTTTTTACTATCTTGGGTATGTATTGGTTGAATGTCAGATTACTGTTTACATATGATCCCAGATCCCTAATTATCAGGGCAACTCTTAAAGATATTTTATTGATGGAGTAATTAGTTTGGGTTGATGATTTCTTAAAGGGTATTATAATGCATTTCTTCCCAATGAGTTTTAATTCATGGCTTTGGCACCAGCCATTTGTTTCTATTAGAACCTCTTATGGGATGTCAGTGTCATGGGGGGAATCCGTGGTCGTTCCCAATTTACAGTCATATGCAAACTGGGTGAGCTACAGGCCTTTAACATTAGCCTTGACTTCTGAGAAGTAGATGCCAAAGAGGAGCTGGCCCAACAAGGAGCTGTGGAGTACTCCGCTTGCTTCTGAAATGTCTTAAATTAAAGGAAATCACTGATGCTTTAGGGCTTCAACACTGAATGGACATTACTGTATATCTTAAAGCAATCACCTACTCATTAATCAGATAAATGGCATTTAAATTAAAGAAGTAATTGCCCATAACAATATCCTTTACTTGATGTCCTTGTTTACACCAAGATAACATAGATAAGGCAGTTGTCATATATACATTTGCATAAGTGATAACCATCCCACCTTCATGGGCTGGGATCGTGTGAAGGTGCAGCAAATTACATTTTTTTCTGTGTTAGAATCACAAAAAAAAAAAATCACTTCAACATAATAGCATTCTTAATACTGGTTAAAACATAACAGATTTCCACATATAATGGTCTATCCTCAGATCCACTTCAAAAGGTCGAAGACCCACAAAATCAACTTACATAAGATAGAGACAAAATCAACAAAACTCTGGATAACTGAAAGCTTACAATCACAAAACCTGGAACATCGAACTATACAAGTGCACAGAAGTCTGATCTTCACTTAAAGGAACAGTTCTACCATTAAAGACGGCCTAAAAAAATAACTATCAGTGGTTTTGCAGGGTGGAAAGCTCCCCTGCACCCCCCACCCCCTATATTATATATATACAAACTCCGAGAGAGAAAAGGGTAAGTTTCCTGATCCTCCCTGTACCATGATCTCCAGTTCAAACTGCTGATAGTTATTTGCTGTAGGCAGTCTTTAATCGGAGAACTGTTCCTTTAAGTGAAGACTGGACTTCTACTCACTTGTGTAGTTTGATATTCCAGGTTTCATGATTGTAAGCTTTCAGTTATCCGGATTCTGTTATATGGGTCTTCAACCTTTTGAAGTAGACCCCTATCTAAATGTGTCCAAGAAACAGTTGATTAATTTCTATCTGCCCAAAATCAAATTGTCAAATTTTATATTTTATTACTGACAAAAGGTTAGGATCACTCTTTGCATGAAATTCTGTCTAAGTCCTTTTCACCCCTAATTTACAGTTCAACCCTTGTTTCAATTTCTTAATAAAGAAATAAATTACTAAACTCAGATGCACTTTACCAATGACAATCTTCCAGCACAGTATTCTAGCTTGGTCTAAAGAGGAATTGCATATGCATACCGCATAACAATACTATTCAACCTTTCATTTTATTGAAAACTGTATACTCAAATGTTGGAAGACATCAATCACTGTACCTCTTCACAAACGAGGCATGTCATAGTATTGGCAGTATATTAGTTATATCTGGGAAGAAGATTATTTCACATACTCTTAAGTGTGCATTTAAGTCTCTCATTCAGTTGGTAAATCTAGTTTTGAAGGTATAACATGGTCATTCATATCGATGACAGAGGAGAGGAGGAAGAGACATAGGACATTATTATTACAGAGAACAGTGAGGGAGGGCAATGTAAACATATTTAGTATGAGTAACAAGACTTTAAAGGAATTACATTAAGAAGTACTGACTTTTTTGCACCAGCTGTTAGGGTAGATTTGATATAAATATTGACTAAATTGAGGCTATATGTTCAAAAATTGAATCTACAATACTTATTCAGTGCTAATGAGATGAGTTGTGCTAATGTAGTGAGTCTAATTTTATCTAATTATAATTATGAAAAAGGAGCGGTTATAATCCAGCTTTCAATCCTATGGTCGACATTTGTGAACATCAGTAAAGATGAAATTAGGAAACTTCTATATAACCCCTAAAACATTTTTTTTATTTAAATTACAATGAAACATTAGCAGTAGATAAATCAAAACAAATGAAGAATGTTATTTTTCTTAATGCTGATGAAGGTAGTAGCATAACTTTAGTTGATTAAATTAATTATATTAGAAGTATAGCTAAAATACTGGCTATAAGTTAGAATGAACATACAGTTACATATTTACATATAAGTAAAACTTGACAAGAATTGATTATAAGTTATTGAACTTATTAATGGAAAATGTTACCACTTTAGAAGAATATAATTTATGCAAGTCCCTTATCCACATTTAGGAATATTTTGGGGATTTTGGGATTAAAATTCACAAGACTCCTCATAAAGCACCATACCATGTCATTATTGCTAGTAAGGAATCAAAAACTGAATCTACTGTACTTTTAGTGAAAAAATAAAATTAAAGGTGTAGTTAAAAATAAACTTCTATGCTAAAGATTCCTCATACTTTCTAAACTTATCTGAGGTAGATATACTGGAAAGTACTTTGTTGTTAGCAACCTGGATGTAGATTCTTTATGTATAAGTAACCCAATAGATGCTTGTGCTGAAGTTGTTGAGCAAAATACAATTATATGAGTTATAAAGAAATTTATAGAATAAGTGATATTTTAGAGTTAATCTTAGAAAATAATTATTTCATATTTAATGTCAGATACTACAGACAGAAAAAAACACTAGCTATGAATGCCAGTATGTCTATCTTCTTGTCAATATAGTTATGAGAAGGTAGAAGAGAACGGTGCTGACAAAATTTTGATTTGTAAAATTTACAAACTCTATATAGATAAATTTTTTGCCTGAACTGGTACTGTAGAACAATTTGAGTGGTTTAAAGAATAATTCAATTGGAATACAAACATTTACAGGCTGCATTTTAAATTGTGCAGTACAATATTTAGATATAGAGGTGACTGTTGATGTTGTTCATAAGTGGTTCTATTCTAAAATGTTTAGAAGATTTACCTACATTCATACGTTTTACATGTGAAAAATTGTCATCCTAAATACATGAAACATAACATTGCTAAGTCTATGATTAGGATTGTTTGAGTTGCATCAGAAAATGCTTGTTTGACTTGCATCTGAAAATGCTGTTTTTGAGAAATAAATTTTCCTTTTGAAAGAGTTGTCTGTTGGGAGATGGTATAGTAACTTTGATGAGTTAGCTAATGAAATTATTACACAAAGAGAGGATTTTTATAAGCCTGTCTAAAATAGTGATAGAATGAGTGAAGAGAAAATGGACAAAGCTGATGCTTTTAGAAAAGCTTTTGGTATTGTACTATCAATGGATAGCTATGGCAATAAAGAAATTTTAAGTAACAATTGCAAGATTATTTTACAGTATAGGATATAGACTTGTCTATTATTTTAGGAACGTCTCCTATTTTTTTGAAAATTATCTTTGAATTTGGATGCTCTATCACTAAAGGATTACGAATAAATAAAACTAAAGGTTCATATGCCTATAAGGCTCTAATTAATTTCCCTGAATCCAAATCCCAAGTTAACAATCACCCCTCTATATATAAACAGGTACACTTCCTGATGACCTCAGTGACCATTCACTGACCTATGTCATCAGACAAAGACTCAGTATCCCCAACTCTAATTTCTTTAGGACTACTTGATCCAATAAAAAAATTACCCTTGAATGCTTCCAGGCTGAACTTAAAGCAAGTGACTGGTCACCAATGAAACACCTCCAACTAGAAGAGTTTCATATTTTAACAGAAAATTCTTACAAATTCTAGACTATCATGCCCAGAATTAGGACTAAAGCTGCTCCATGGCTTACAAATGAAACCAGATTGAAAATGTCACATAGAAACAAAATCTGGGCCAAATGGAGATCTTCTAAAAACCCAACAGATCATCTTGAATTTAAACAATTGAGAAATGCTGCTAAAAGATCTATAATGACTAACAAAAAAACTTCTACTTTCAGCTCCAGCAGACCCGCAAACATAAACCACAAAAATTCTGGTCAAGCATAAACAAACTCTTACACCCAGGTCACACCAAAGCACCAACCCCATTAGATGCCACCAGTAACAATCCTAAGCATATTGCCAGTGCCTTTAATACCTTCTTCACTGAAGCTATCCAATCACTAGCAAACTCTCTACCCCCTGTTAAACCATGTCTGTCATCCACCTTATCTAGCTTACTACCATCATTCTACCTACAACCATCCCCTACATCCCTCATTTGCACCCTTCTCCTAAAACTAAAGCCATGCACCCCTTCAGCAGACCTCCTACCCGATGAATACCTGCAAAAAGCAGCCAAAGTTGTAGCCTATCCCATTTCTATCCTAATAAATAGAACAATTTCTGAAGGAACTATCCCATCCATCTGGAAAATCTCCCATATCATCCCTTTACACAAGGGTGGGAACTCCACTGACCTTTCCAACTTTCGACCAATTGCTTTACTCTCTCCCTTAGCAAAAATAATGGAAAAATGTATCCACCGACAACTACTCAACCACCTTCTCCAAAATAACTTACTAGCTAGCTGTCAGCATGGATTTAGACCATTCCATAGTACCACCTCTGCCTTTTTATCCTTTTCTGACTGCACCAACAAGAATTGTAATAATAACACTCTATCTTCTGCACTTTTCATTGACCTCTCAAAAGCTTTTGATATGGATAACCATCAGCTTCTTATTAACCTACTTAAATCTCTCTCTCTTGATTCTCTAGCACTAAAATTGGTTCTATTCCTACCTGGAGAACCGTCAACAAGCTGTGCTGTGGGAGAACACACTATCCACAAATATTCCTGCCTCCTTAGGTGTCCCTCAAGGCTCTATTTTGGGCCCCCTCCTATTCTCAATTTTTATTAATGATTTTAACTTAGCAATTCCTCAAGCTACCTGCATACAATATGCTGATAATTCAACATTAATATGCTCTACTACTTCATTATCAAAACTCCAATCCCTCACCCAAAAGGTACTGAACATTGTGGAAGACTGGTTCCTACAGTGCTGCCTACTCCTGAACCCCCCAAAAACAAATTATTGCTCTTTAACCCTACAAAAAACTCCACACAGAAAGACTTCACAGTGTTATCCAGTAATGGTACTGCTATATCTCCTGACCCAACTACCAAACTCTTAGGAGTAACAATTGATAATAACCTCACCTTTGACACACACATAAACAACACAATAAAATCAGTGAACAGAAAGCTAGGCTCACTTTATAGGATTAAATCCTTCCTTACTCCTACAGCTAGAACTACTATTGCCCACACCCATCTTATCTCGGGTCTATATTATAACATCAAAGTCTTAAAACTTTGAATGTTATAATATCGAACCCTATGCACTGAACGCTGAAAATAGCAAAGCTGCAGAATATCGAATGCTTTCTTAGGGAAAGTATGCGGTGGGCCGTTTCTGCAGCTTCTCTATTTCCTCGACTGTGGAGCGAAGGTTACGGACCGGGTTAAGGTAAGTGTGCAAACAGATCTGGTTAAGGTGAGTGTGTGATAATTAGGAACCTTAGGGTTAGGGAGCAGGTAAGATGATTGTGCAATAGGCACCTTAGGGTTAGGGAGCGGGTAAGATGAGTGTGCGATAGGAACATTAGGGTTAGAGAGCGGGTAAGTTGAGTGTGCGATAGGGACCTTAGGGTTAGGGAGTGGGTAAGGTGAGTGTGCGATAGAGATTTTAGGGTTAGGGAGTGGGTAAGGTGAGTGTGCGATAGTTAGGGCCTTTAGGGTTAGGGAGCGGGTAAGATGAGTGTGCGATAGTTATGGACCTTAGTGTTAGGGTTGGGTTAAGGTAAGTGGATAGCTAGTAGTGTATGTATGGTTTAGTGTAGGGTTTTGTGAAGTGTATGTGTGTGGATTATTTATTTTGGTGTGCTTGTGTTGTGTGTATGTTTGTCGGAACAGCAAATTTTTTCCCTGGGAAAAAATTCACTATTCTGAGTGTTTGATGTTATAGTCTTTCAATCGAAATGGTTCGATATTATAACATTCAAAGTTTTAAGACTTCAATGTTATAATATAGACCCCTTATCTCTACCCTGCTCTATGCCTCCCCAATTTATACCAATCTTTCCAAAAGCAACCTCAACAAACTTCCAAACTCATAGAACAACATTGCCAGATTTGCCACAAGTTCCCCATTTAGAACCCACCATTGTCATAATCTAAAACAACTGGGTTGGCTGGAACTCCATAATGAACTTCTCTTTTACCAGCTTACTATCATACAAAAGATCCTCCACCATCCTAGCAACACATCTATACTTACTAGCCTGGTTACCCCCTACATAAATCTATCTACCCTACGGTCAGCAAAGAAATTGCAAGTATCTGTACATAGGTCCTGTAATAAAGCTAGGCACTCTCTGTTTTCCAACTCCATGGGGAAAACTTGGAACCTTCTCCCAAAAGAACTCTCATCTCTTTCCTCTACACAACTCTTCAAGAAGCGACACAAAGAATACCTTAAAAATAACTGGCTATGTCCATGCACTAACCCAGATTAATCACTTCCATCCTTCATACTTTGTCTAAGCTTAAATCACTACTGCTTTTGCTATGCACTCCTTTCTACTAACCTCTGAATGTATTTTGCTATCAGGTAACAAAGTTATGTACTAGACAGAGTATCATAGAAGGTACTAGAGTAGTTTGCCTTTCCTAGCATACTCTCTATAGAATAGTATGTATTTATCTATACCTCTTGTTTATATTATTTCTCCATTTGTCTTGCAAACTTTTGTTTGATTTATTGATGTTTACCTGTCATCTAAATAACTTGTATTGCCTTGCCTTAAAAACGTATTGTATATATATGTCTAGTAACTGTTAGTGGAGCTTTTCTCCCCGGGCCTCTACTGAAAATGGGCATATATCCAGTTGGACTAGCCCGGTCAACAAATGCAAAAGAAAAATAAATAAATAAAATAAATGCTCCAACCCATTAGCCTGAAAACTCATTTAACCAAAAACCATCTACATAACAAATATACATTAAAAATGCTTTTGCACTCTTTGCATGAGTGGCTTTACCCCCATACCCCCTTTCTTAAGTATACTAATTCCATGGTCACCAAACTGGGAAGACAAAACAGCACACCATATATAGTTAATCATTACTCGGACACAAACACAAACATCTACACATCTGGGGGAACAACATGACACTGACCATTGCAATCTACACATAGTCTGCTAGATTCACATCCCTACTAACTCCTATGATAACAAATGACACCATCATACATTTTCTATAGAATTCACTGGATTTTAGTTAAATGAGTTTTCTGGCAAATGGGTTCAAGCATTTGCGTTTCAGGCAAATGAGCATTGAGGCAAATGAACTAGAACTGCCTGTAATAATTGCAGTATGTAGCAGTTTATTAGCAATAATTCAAATGTTCGTTTTAAACACAAGGGAATATCTTTAATTGTACCTAGTTGTTTCAATTCTAATGACACTGGAGTTATTTATGTGGCTACAGGTACCCCTTGTGCTGGCTTCTATGTGGGCCTTGTTCTGGAACAGTATTATGACAAACATCAGAAAGATTTAAAAAATTGGTTAGTTTAAAAAGCAGTTATGTATATTCCTCATACTAGCTGTCTATACAGCCGAAGAAGGAATTAGTTAATCCTATCTACCACATGGAATAATTGCTGTAGATGTTTGCTCCCTGGTATCAAAAATCTTATCAGCTCTGATATTTCAGCTGACAATTAGACACTATACACCTACTTTCTCCACCCTAATGACTCTTTGTACAGCTTTGCTTTTAATCTTTCTCTTCCATCTGTCCTTTCTCATTGTTTCACTATTTCCATCACATCTTCCACGCTCCTTTTGTTCCACCTTTAACCCTCTGTCCTTAGCTATTGCCCTCTCATCCAGTTATTTCTCTCTGTACTTACGCTGTCTGTGCATAATGCATTTTCTTTTTAGGAAATACTAGTAAAATGTGCTACACAATGTTTAAATATTATAATTCTTCATTGCTATCGTGATATAGTTTTTTGTCTTAATATTTTCACATGCTAACATATAACCTCATGGAGCTATATGTGTGAAGATATTTTTGTAAAAACTTTTTTTCTCCAGACCTTCACTAGAGAGAGGCTCTCTTTACACTAAAATTCTGGGACCCTTAGAGAGTATAGTGGCAAAACTGAAGTTTTTTATTAAAGGGTTTAATGGTTATGGAAGGTAGGAGACTAGACCTTCATATTCTGAAAAATGGTTCAGACTCCACTCCCCTGCCCGTGTCTAAGATTAGAGCTTCACTTGTTCATTCACCCATTCATTGATATCACCTTTATCCTATTTAGTGTTGTCTGGAACATAGGTCTATCCAGACAAGCAAAAAGGTAGAGAGCAACTCCTGCATGGAGTGTCACATTGTTACAGGATACATGCAGTAAAATAAACACATACACACATAACATATAACACACACACACACACACACACACACACACACACACACACACACACACACACACACACACACACACACACACACTCACACACCACATGCAGCTGTATAGACAAAGTTAAGAGGGTCATCAATTCACGTGACAGATTTGGAAAAAAGCACACGTGGACACAGGAAGGACATATATATAATTTAGCTGATAAAGATTATAAACTTAATGCTGCTTTTTACAGAAAGGTACGTTAAGTCTAAAGGTTTTACCATCAGAGCTTTAAATACGCCTTTGCTCTTTTCTAACAGCTGGGTAGATGTAAAAAAACTGTTAACTGTATGGTTTCAGACATATGAGGTAGATGATATTGTGTTAAATTAATAAAAACATTAGACATCTCTGCCAGGTTTACCCATCAAATATATAAAGCTGCATATCATGTTGTCTTCTTATCTGTACATTTAATGATGGAGAAAATATAGACATGACTAAAACAAGCATCTGGCAACTACTACAAGATAAAGAACCCAAGCCAGAAGAATAGTCAAACATAGGAAATGTTAACGTTTTTGCCCCATTTGTATTCTAGGACTTCTACAGATAACATCACAATGAGAAAGGCAACAATTTATACACAACTTCTCAAATTACATGTCATTGCTGATCAAATCAAAACCCCTGGCTAATTAATCAACTCATACAAGCTTCATTAAAAAAACTCAGCTGCCCCTCACTAAATAAATATTCATTTATTAGTTAACATGGATAGTCCATTAAAAATAATATATACATATATCTATATATATATACATATATCTATATCTATCTATATATATATATATATATATATATATATATATATATATATATATATATGTATATAAACAAATGAAAACAGAAAATACATGGTACAGCACAATATAAATTACGTATTATATACATATATCTATATCTACCTATCTATATATTTATATATATGTATATAGACAGATATAGATATAATACCCAATCTTACACCTAAGTTTTCCAAAAACTGTAAATTCAAACTATTCAAGCTAGCTAACAAAAAAAATAACTATATTATACACACACACACACACACACACACACACACACACACACACACACACACACACACACACACACACACACACACACACACACATATGTATATATCCTTATATCTGAGATGCAGTAGTCTAGACTGACCCAATCATTTAAGCCTTGTGGGTGCATTGCATTTAGTTTAATTTGCCAATAAACTTCTTTAGTCTCAGTGATAGCCCACAACAACTTCCCCTTTCTGGGATAGTTGCCATCTCCACCATGTAAAGGAAAAATTTCTTGAAAGCTTCACAAATGGTGGCATGCTTATATAATGTATTACTTGTATTCTTTGTTCATAAATTCTAACCCTAAGCTGTCTCTCAGTCTTTCTGACCTAGAAACCATAGCAAGACAAAACAAAAATCTATTAAATTTCCAGTGTTTGACTCTGCTTCTGGCTTAGCCAGAGAATGCATCAGCCAGAATTATTATTTGCCTAAAAACTAGAAGTAAAGAACAACATGATGAAAAATCTTCACAGCGATCTGTACATTACAGCAGGTCTGTCCTTGTCTTTGGTGGAAGTACTAAGAACCGTAGAAAGATGCCCAGCCTATGGCACATTAAAATTCTCATCCTATCCTTTACTCCACTTCTAGCAAAGGTAATTCTTCCAAATGACATCTGTCACTACCCCTGTACCTCTAGAACCTGGTACATAACCTTTCCCACTGCCCCCATTCCAGTGTTTCTCTCCAAGAGAAGCAGCATGTCTCATTACCAAAACAATTCAGATCCAGTATTATTTAGAGTGCAGCTACATGAATGATGGTCTATACATTTAAGAAATATTATAAGTTGTAGTTAGTGATCAAAGCAAAAGGTGGTTTTGCTCTGGTATTGATTCAATGGAAGCTTCCAAGAACTTCTATATTGTTATTGGTTACATAGCTTAGTATAATGTCCGACATGACTCTGGGAAAACTGAAACAATGAAAGATTGTAGTGCAGCTTTTTAATTGATTCAACATAAGTCTACATGGTTGAACTGCCAATGTCTGCAAAGAGGATTTCACCAGCCAGGTCCCCAGTTTTCACTTCCATATATAAAAACTTTATTTCATTAGTCTTAATATTAAACTAGAAAGACTGAATTGCAGTGTCAGTGGTGCAACAGGTCAGATACTTGCCTTTGGTGCAGAAGACTGTGGGTTCTATTCCCACACCAGTAGATCGACTGGTGATACTGCAGTGGAAGGGGGGGGGTGCTACACTTTTTTGGATAAGACATTAAACTGAGGCTTCATTTGCCTAAGTTGGTGGTAGCTTAGGTGAATGTAAAAGATCCCACAGCACCTATTGAAAAGAGTATGGGAAGTTCCCAGATACCCTGGCCAAATTTCTCCTAATAGTTTAAATGCTATGTTGAGTCTCCCCAGAAAAGATGTTACAGTCAACAAAAAGATGAATAAAAAAATAAAGATAGTAATACCAAGCTTTAATTGTCCTGTAGTCTGCAACACAGCAATAAAGTATTTTTGCCAGGAAGAAGTTGGAAAAATGCAAGAATATAATTGTGATGGCTAAGTTATGAGAATCTAAATAATAAATAAATTGTGGTTTTATTGCATTTACTTTGCTATGTTTGCTGTCTCTTGGTGGAATTTTGGTTTTGGATTTACTTTATACTATTGAGACAGCTTATTTCTCACAGCGTTCAGGTTTTATTGCACAATCCAAGCCCTAGCCAACCAACTGCCTCTTAGTTCCCATAGCCTAGATAGCTCTGCCCTTATAAATCAACCCTCATTTAACTTCCAACCTGTTGCTACATCACTTATCCGCACCTTAATCAGAAAACTAAAATCCACCACACTCTCAGCTGACTAAATTCCAGCTGAATACCTGCAAATATCAGCTGACGCCATTGCCTACCCGGTGCCATTACTTATCAATCGCACTCTAACAGAAGCAAATATCCCTGATATCTGGAAGATATCCTATGTAATCCCTCTTCATAAAGGAGGTAGTTCTACTGAGCTCTCCAATTATAGGCCTATAGCTATACTCTCTCCTCTAGCAAAGATAATGGAAAAATGTATTCAAAAACAGTTCATGCAACACCTAATTAATAACCACCTAATGGCAGATACCCAGCATGGCTTCAGACCTCACCATAGCACTACCTCAGCCTTACTAGTCTTCTCCAATACCATAAATTTCCATCGCAACAATAACCTTATTTCCTCAGCTCTATTTTTGGGTCTGTCCAAAGCTTTCGATATGGTGGATCACCAACTATTAATCAATACCCTGCAAACACTTTGTCTAGATCCCAAAGCCCTACAATGGTTTAATTCATACCTAAGTGGTAGAAAACAGGCTGTACTATGGCAGTTCAAACTCTCTACCCTGTTACCTAACACCCTGGGAGTACCACAAGGATCTATATTAGGCCCACTGTTATTCTCCATCTTCATCAATGATTTGAACACTGTCATACCTAATGTCAGCTGTATCCAATATGCAGATGACTCTACATTGATTTGCTCAGGAACATCCCCTACAGAGTTACAGTTAACTACCCAGTCTACCTTTAACACAATAGAAAACTGGCTTTCAAATCGCCGCCTTATACTGAATCCCAAAAAGACTAAAATGCTGTTATTCCTTCCAACACAAAGGTCTAGCGCCATTAACTTTACAATCAAAGCAATGGATGGCACAATAATCTCACCATACCATTCTACAAAACTACTAGGTGTCACTATCGACAGTAACTTAAAATCTGACCTACATGTCAATCAATTGATCAAAACCATCAATAAAAAATTAGGTTCATTGTATAGAATAAAAAGCTTTCTGACTCCCCCACAGCCAAAGTTGCCATTGCCCGATCTTATCTTCTCTCTACTCTCCTGTATGCCTCCCCTCTCCTCCATAATACTAGTAAGATTGTCCTGAACAAAATTACTATCTGTTATAATCACATCGCCAGGTTTGCTACTGGATTGCCTTTCAGGACACATCATTGCATCAACCTAATTCAGCTTGGATGGCTCCAACTACCTAGTCTAATACTATATAACCAACTAGTTATTACTCACAAAATTTTATACAACCCTGAAAACACCCCTGCACTCAAAAATCTGGTCACCCTGTATAACAACCCTAGACCACTGCGTTCTTCCAGCAGACTCCTTATCTAGACATGTAAAACTAATAACTTAGCCGGTGACTCTCTCTTTACTAACTCTGTAGGTAGAAAATGGAACCTACTACCTCCTGAGATCACTTCACTCTCTTCTCTAGGTCAGTTCAAAGCTAAACTCAAACTACACCTGGGGTCAAAATGGACTTGCTACTGTATCAAGCCTGGTTAATCCCTTCTCCAGATTTATGTATAGATGCAATGTGTATGGATTGTCTTGACGTGATTCTGTAAATATACTATCAATGTCTAAATGTTCTTCACCAAATATTCTATTATGCTGTTTGAGATAAGTGATATGTAATGACGTTTTGAGTTATGTAATGATGTTTTTTTTACTGTTGGGAGCTTTTCTCCCCGGGCCTCCGCTGAAAATGGACATATATCCAGTCGGACTATCCCGGTTAACAAATGTAAATAGATAAATAAATAAATAAATAAATTATTTGCTTCTTAAGTTATGAGAATGGTGACTAAAACACTTAAATTCTTGTCTTTGCTTTATTTGGCCAGCAGGATGGTAAGATGGATTGAATGGTATTTTGGTGTATGACAAATATAGAACTTTACCCTTTATATTTTGATCTATATCCAGTGATGTAATGTAGTCATAATGAGTATATTACTGGTACTGCACTTAACTGTTTTGATGCTTTGTCACAGCGGAGAGAAAGTGCCTCTATACACAACTCTAGCAAAGAAGGAAGGAAAGAGAGAAGGAAGTGGAGGCTGGAATAGCATAACTTCTGAAATCAACAGTGTTTTGTTTGAAGGTTCTTCTGGTAGTCCTGATCTTTTAATATGTTAAGGGACAACAATAATTGCATGGCTTTTGAGTGTAGCACTAGGTCCAGAGAGCTAGCTGAGCTTGCCTATATTATGGCTACAGCCAGTTACAGTGATAAGATTACAACTGCTCATTCTAAACAGTTTAATCAGTGCACTGTCCAGTGAGTTGGCTGTTATTACCTAAAAAGACAATGCAAAGATAGGGACAATTTTATGTACTGTTATAATGATTACCTCATGCAAGGGTCCTTTTGGTACACAGACAGATTTCATTGTGACAGTCCTAATCAAATCATCTATACACATTTTATTATTTTTGACAAGCATTTTAAAGTTAAACTCTTAAAAAAGTCATGCACATTTGTTTACAATATGTATCACTTCAAAACGTACACTGTACACATTTCATTGTAATATGTATCTCATTTACGTCTAGCAAATCTCTGTGTAGATATTGCAGATCAATAGATTTGTTTGCAAATTTACTTGATTAGATTAAAGGGTTTGACCAATTAAACTGGATTTTATGAGTGCACTTTTGGTCTCTGATTAAGTTGTACTTGACAATCTACCTACATCTTTGACTGTGTATGCTTATGACTTTGATCCATTTGTAATCTGAAACTCTGTGGACAGGTTACAGCACTGTATTACACCATATTGTATTCTGTTGTGTTGCATGGCATTGTGATTGCATTTTCTCCGACATGAAAAATAGCTGAAGTAAATCTTCACAGATAAGTCCACCCACCCTGTTAAAATGATTGAAAAAACAAATAAAGTGCAAATATAGACACACATCACATGCTACTTCTACAGGACTGTTGTGAGTCTGTGTTTCTAGTTTTCCTGATATATCACTTCTGTGGTAGGTCACTAAAGCCGATTTCTGCATTAATTAGTAACAGTTTCTTTTTCGTTGTGTTGGGAAGGCAAGGAGGAATGAAATTAAATAATGCAAATAGCCGAAGAGATGTTTTCTGAACATGATTTAGCTGAGTGCTTTAGAATGACCAGGTATTTAACCAGTGCATGGTCTATCTGGACTTTGCATATAATGGCTGCACTGATAAACTACACTAACTGTTTTTATTCACTAGATTCTGCAGTTTACTTAGAAGGCATATGTGCTTTGTATATAAAAGTGTATCTGATCTTAGTCTATTTGAAAATTTACACCAGAATGTGCAAAAAACAGATCCAACTCAAGCACTAGTTACCTACTCCTTAAAATGAACATAAATTACATTAAAATTGGATAGATTCATTATCCAAGGACTAGAAAAACTTTTGAACAAATTAATACACACAGCGCAGTTAAGAATCTCACAGTACTCAAAAATTCATTAATATGCAGGTAATGAAAAACATCATCAAAGCCTAATGACAAGCAGGCTTCTCAAAAGCCAGGAAGTTGTAAAGTTCATAACAAGGCCTACCTAAATATGAACTATGGTGTCTTTTTGTATGCACACAAAGTCTGACTGTTTGATAAAAGCTTTTTGGTTTACGTGTGTTTATTGACTATTGAGTACATTTGGTGCAAAATTATTCATTTATTTTGTATTCAGTTTTCACAAAAGAATTATACAGTCACATATGTGATACATTTAAGCAATAGTAGTATTATGGGGGAAACAAGGGTGGCCATGGTGGTGCAGCAGTTAGCTTTGTCACCTTACAGCCAGCAAGAGATTCTCCGGTTCGATCTTTGGCTGGAGTGCCTTCTGTGTGGAGTCTGCATGTCCTCCTTGTGGTCGCATGGGTTTACTCCGGGTGCTCCGGCTTCCTCCCACATCCCAAAGACGTGGATTGGACACTCTAAATTGCCCTAGGTGTGAGTGAGTGTGTGTGCCTTCTGTGGAAGGTTGGGTGCCAGGCTGGCAAGTCGAGACTGTAAAACTCCACTGCCAATCATGAGCAGACAGGTGATTCGCTGTGGTGACCTCTAAAAAGCCAAAAGAAGAAGGAGTATTATGGGGGGAAACAATACACTTAATGATCATTTTACATCTCTGTTAATATGAATTAATACTTTTATCATCATTTTGCAGATATTTGTTCATTCTAGGAAGCTATAGAACAGATGCCCAGATTATACAGATGGTCAGAAATCCTGCTGATGTTTTACAAAAGAACACCAGTACAATGGCTTCTTTCTCCTTAATAGCTTCTAGTTATATAAAAATGACAGATACCTTCAAATTTACTTTCTTATGCCTGTTATGGCTCATTTATCTTTAGTGGTGCTGCTATTTTCTACTGTGGCAGGTTTTAATCTGCATAAAACTTCAAAAATACTTGGCTGTTGAAGTTTCATAATGTAATGTAATAAAATATAACAAATTATATCAGCTAACACCTATTCCAGCTAATCTATTTACAGATTAATAGATTCATAGATTGTTACTATGCCAAAAGCTGGGGGAGCCTTTCTAAACCTAGACAAGTTTTCCCAAACGAATAATGATATCCTGTATCCGAATAGGACATTTATAAGCTACCTCTGTCCATAAGGCACATAGGTGCCAGGCCCTGTGTACATTTTCTGTTTCCCATCCACTGGTCTAGGTTGTGCTTAAACTGGGTACTAGACAAACTCAGCTTCACAGGGATGGAAAGCCTGTTCCATAGGAGCGTCAGTCTCTGGGAGACATATCTGTCTCTACAGCATGTTCTGTTTGAGTTACAGGCAAAATTCAGGTCCTTAGACCTTGTATTTCTGATAATCTTTGACTTACAAATATGTAGGAGATTCATAAGTGTGGGGTTTGTGAATGCCTTGGTAGCCAGGCTTAGTTCACTCCTCAGCAATCTATATGAGATTGAGTCGAGGGAAAGAGCTTTAAGGTGCTCTGCATAAAGCAGGTTTGTTACACACTGTATTCTTTTTGTAAGGAACCTGTGAGGCTACTTTAATTGCTGCATATGGCTGGTCAGGTACATACTGAAGAGAGCATTGTACTCTGTAATTGGTCTGATAAGGGCATAGTACAGTGGGATAATGACATCTTTGGACCTAAATGCCATGCCCTTACTTAGAAGTTGTGCAACATAAAAACAATTCTTCATCAGTGTGGCCACATGGTGGTCAAAGATAAGACTACTGTCTATGTGCATACCCAGATCCATGATCACTGGGTTGACTCTTAGAGGCATATTATCAACATGGTAATTAGCGTGGATGGTTGACTTCCCAAACAGTACAATTATACATTTCTTAGAACTGAATTTAAGACCATGGCTTTGCTTTCATTTGTAAGTCAGAGATAAAGCTTCTTGATGAATGCTAGTGTCTGCAGGGGACTCACTGATAACCCCCAACTTGCAATCATCTGCAAACTTAATCAGCCATAAACCATCAGCATTTGCTTCCATTTCAGAGAAATAGATGCCAAGAAGGAGCAAGCCCTACTAAGTCCTGGGGGACTCCGCTACTGAATGGCCTCTTGGTGGAGGTGACCTCACTTAATTTGACCTCCTGGGTCCTATCAGTGAGCCAGTTTGCTATCCAGTGGGTAATAAAAGGGTTTATACCCATATTAGTGAGTTTCTCTAGAATGGGTGAGTGAGCACAGCTTGCTCTATACAGCTATCAATGTGGCTGTACAGAGATTTTATAAATAGCTCAGCATATGCTATGGCATTTATTGGGTTTGGGGTACGAGGAATTTATCCAAGGTATTGCTTAGAAGAGATTTTTAGCCTTGGAATAGTTTCTAAAGGTTTTTGGTTTTGCTGGATCTTCAGATTTAATTTTGATTTCATGCAATACTGCCTTATGGTCAGATCTGATGAGCAAGAACATTACATTGAGTGAGGAACATCAGCCCTCCATGCTCATGAGCACAAGTTCAAGGATGTTTGTACCTCTGGTAGGAGAATGGACCAACTGTTCCAGCATGTTGGTATTAACAAAGGTTAGGAGTCAATGGGCTTGTGCATTAGGGGTGGCAGCTATTGTATAATAAGTAAGAATTAGATAAGGCATCCTTCCTAAAGACTGTTGACACAAACTCATTATTTCCACAGTCTACTGTGCATCCAAAAAGTGTACCATCTGAGTACAGTAGTGGTAAGCAAATTTCAGGAAAGTAGTGGTATTAGCTATATAGGTCAAAAATAAATCTGCTTCTACCTAGCTCTCTGTCCAAATCTGGAACATGTAGTACAAAAAACTAGCATAGCGTGACCACAGATGGGAGTAAGTTGTATCTATAATATAATGTTTCTCCCAAATAAGCATAACTAGAATCAGAAAAAAAAATTCTTACCTATTTTATAATAGCTGCCACCCTTGATTTTGTAAAAAGAACCTGGTTAAGGAGCAGTTTATCAGGGCAGCTAGGATAGTATTAAAAGATTATCTTTTCTGGCAGGAACATGATACTATGAGTGATATGTTTTTGGAAGGGGTTACCCACTTGATTTGCTAAACTTGCTTAGAGCTGAGGTTTTTGAAAATAGGATGGTCAAGTTTCAACTCATTTTAGGTAAACCATTACTATTGAAAGAAGTATGCTTGATTAATGTACCAAATTGTGATAAATTTCACCATAAGATGGCTATTAAATGTAACAATTTAAATTCTAGGGTAAAAAATATTATCTTTAACAACTGGGCAATTCTAAAAACATGCAATGAGACTTTGGAACATGTGGGAGAAGCCCTGTGTTTGTACATAAAGTACATAATAATATCTGAAGTGTTGGAAAAGGGTTATGAAGTACTACAAGGGGGAACAGCACGATGTGGTAGATGTTACTATTGTCAATATATTGTGGATAAAAAGGAAGTATTTCTAAATAATGATTGTCAATCTGAAATTATTTTTAAGAAAAGGAAATTGTAATTCAAAAGGCTTAATGTACCTAGCTGTTTGCAACCAAAAATGCTTAATGTACCTAGCTGTTTGCTAACAATACTCTTTTTATGTAGGGAAAACCAAGAGAAAATTGGCCAAAAGAATATACAAACATGTTTATGATATGAAAAAGGATAATTTGAATAATGCCATAGACAGACATTCTACTGTTTGTGAAGGCTTTAAGAAATTTGAATTTGGTATTTTAGAAACAGTTCAACCTAATGCCAGGGGAGCATTTGGGGAAAATATATTGGAGTATAAGGAATTCCTCTGGCAGATTAAGTTGGATGCAACAGTGAAGCCAGGTTTGAATGACCATGTATCTATAGGGTCTATATTAGATCACTGAATGCTTAGGTTAGCGAAAGGTGATTAATCCACCCCCATGTAAGTGAAAGCTTACAAAACCAAACTGTCAGAACAGTGATTTTGTCCCTTGGAAAAAAAAAAAAGAAAAGAAAACACTTTAATACATGATATTAAGTGGGGGGCTTCACCCCCCACAACCCCCAACTTAAATATACCAGCTTCAAGACTGCACTACAGTGCTGAAAATGGCAAACTACCAAAGCTGCCAAGCAAATTCTTTCCCAGGGAAAGAATTTGCTTACATGCCGCTTTGATATTTTGCCATTTTAGCATTTGCAGCTCGACCAAGTTGCATTTGCTAACCTGCTTCTTTGGTCAGCTGATGGGAACCCTGTCTATACAACCTGTGCTTAAGATGAGGGCAGTGAAACTTTGAACAAGTTTTTAAATATTATTTTATCTTTTGGATTTAAATTGTTCTATGAACAATTTTGTCATTGCTTGTCTTATTAATTAGATTTATTTATTGTTTTAATATGGTTTCTGGCTATGGGGCTGCAACTAATGAAGTAAGTAGTGTATACTACTTTAAGATTTATGATAGATTAACTATTTAATTAAGGGTGAGGGTATATATTGTGGGAGACTGATGACACTAATTGTTCTGAAGAAGTCCAGGTTTTGCAGATGAATGCGTTAAACTTTTACATAGTATTATGAATAAATTTAATTTATTGTGGTTTATGTTTGCTGGTATTCTTTATGTTAATAGACTACAATAGCCCTGGACTATGTGGGCCAAAAAATCAAACAGAGACAGAGATCAGCAATAGTCAGTCAGAGAACAACTAGTCAGATAAGCAATACAGCTAAATAAAGATGCCACTAAATATTTGTAGTATAATGAGGGATGCTATTTCACAGCTCATCCCACTAATTGGCTGGATGTTATTCACTGTCTGCAAAAGAATTATTTTCTAACTGACCCTAGCCAAGACCTCTCAAAACTCCAAAAAGTACAAAAAACTTAAAACAAAATACAATATAAGAAAAAGATAAACAAAAATAGAAGTAACCAAACCTTAAATAAATAACTACATTCCAAAGTGAAATACAGAGATCAGCAACAGTCAGGCAGAGAACAGCAAGTCAAACAAGCACCACAGCTAAATAAAGATGCCACTAAATATTTGTAGTTAAATGAGGAATGTTATTTCTCCGCTCCTCCCACTAATTAGCTGGATGTTATTCACTGTCTGCAAAAAACTTATTTTCTAACTGATCCTAGCCAAGACCTCTTAAAACTCCAAAAAGAACACAAAACTCAAAACAAAACAATTTGCAATATAAGAAAAAAGATAAAAAATAAATTGATATATTTTATATATATATATATATATATATATATATATATATATATACATACATACACATGCCATACTGAAATATTCTGAAATATTAACTTGAAAACGCTTACAGATTTTAGCAACTTGAAATTATTTTATTTCCTTATTTCAATTTTATTTTAATTACCAGGAGAATGCCATTTCCTAATAGTACCTATTTTATACATGACCCTGGCAGAAGGCAAAATTGGAGAAAATAAATTAGATACACTGACATATAACAGGAGTTGACTGTAATACTACAATGCTAGAAATAATAATAGAAATCCGTGCATGTATCTGACCAGACAATACTGTATAATTCCTTCACCAATACCTATACAAAAATCTAAGCTCCTTTATATGGATGAAAACCAAAAGAACACAGTAAAGTTAAATAGAAAATAATGTAAGTGAAAAAGTCAAGATGTAAAACAGCAATTATTACTACTGACTACAGAATTTAAGGTGCAAGAAGTCCAAATTTGCAAGTTAAAACTCATCAAGAAAAGCTGAAATGATAACATGGTTAGGGGAATGACTAGTTCATTTTTCTTTCTTGAAAAGATATAGTACTCGTCCTGGGTATGCAGCTTGATTGACAGGAACGGATGGTGATCTGAAAAATGCAATTTATTTAATAAGGTATGAAGGAGAAAATTGAAATACTCCTTAAATGGAAAATAGCAGGTTATGAAGTAATGAAATTAGGCTGAAAGTGTGCACGGAAAAGATTTCCAGCATTGTGCATGAGTTACATGATGGTTCTGTGGTTAACAGAGGGTGCCCATATTGGGCATCATGTATTCCCTTGGCAATAGCACTGACATGTTTCTGCACATAGGCATATAAGGAATGTACATTCATTATAGGATTTTCTACATCTGCTTGTGGCTTACAAAATGTGATTTCATCTAACCAGGCACCATATCAGTTAAGCATGTTACCCTTTCTAGGCAGGATCTATTGACATGCTAGATATTCCGGGCAGGGGAGTATCTGTATTACTATTCATCAGTGTCAAACACTGTTAATGTGAACTTGGTTTTATTGATGTTAATTTGCAGATGTCTCCCTTTATGCCATTTAAGGAGCATAATAAGACACCCAGGTAATGCTGATTGGAGACAAAGTAAAAAACTAGAAATCAAAATCATCTGTGTAGAGCAAAGTATGAGATGTTGAGTTTATAAAGATAGGGTACTGATAACAGTGCAAATTCTGGGGTATTCAATAAACAGCCCTGTGGAATTCCCACCGGGAAGTGTTAAAGTATTAAAAGGATTTTACTAATCTCCGTGTGTAGTGTCTGCTACTGAGGCAGTTCCTAAGCCAAAAATTCACACCTCCCTCCCATGTATGACCAGAAGTGCACACAATATGTTGTGGTTAACTTTGTCATGGTTCTTATTTATAGCTACAAAAATATATCAAGTCAGTAAGCCAAATTCAGTGTTTTGATTTTTCCTGCATTTTAACAATTGCAATGTATAGTTTTTATAATATTTAGCATTTGGAGAACACTTTGCAGAAATTTTACATAGTTCTATCAGTTTTGCAGCATTCTCTGAGTATACAATGCATTTCAATGCCTATATCTTCAGGTTTAAATTGCTAATGTGATGTTTTTGAGTGAATTGCTCATTAACCATTACTTAATTCAGATGCTGTTTTAAGAGAGTCAATCCACTGATTGTATATGCTTGGTTCTACAAAGCCTGCAGTAGCCTCTCCCTTTGTTGTAATCTTATTGTTTAGCAGTATTTAGGGAATGTCAATGTTATGAAGAGATTTAACACATTTGTCAGTAATATGTATCTTCTGGTAAAATACTCATGTTAGATTCCTGATTGTTCAGGTTTAGATTGCTGTAGCAGCTTTGTTTTTCCTGGCAAACAGCTTACTGAATAACTAATTTGTCTGTGGTTGCTGCAAAACTGAAAGATTATATTGGCAACTTTAAATGATGTACATGCCGGACACATATACAAGATTACACTATGTTCTGTTCTTCATTATGGCCAAATAATAAAGAAATCCAAAAGTGTAACTTAATATAAAGTGGTTCAAAATTTTACTTGTTAAATTCAATATGCTGCATTCACTTTTAAATAGTTAAAATGGAAGTCAAGAGAGATAACTGACCAATAAAATGCTAATTAAACAATTAAATAAACTTTTCTTTTAAGCACAAGCACCAAAAGATAATTTAGACTGTCAAGGGAGTGTGTGCAGCATACCTCTATCCTTCTTTACTCAATAAATCTCTTCAAAGGCAAAAATAATGGGACAACAAAGGTCCAAAATCAGAGACAAATTTTAAATTCTTGTCTTATAAGTTTAGAAAGTTGGTATAATAACACCTTTTGTATTAGCATTCATTTTCTGAAGGGTATGAAGCCTGAAATGCAAGTGGCTGCCAGTATGTAGTGACTACAATTCTCAATCATTTGCCAGAAAAAAAACAAAAGTTTAATGAAGAACAGACCATAAACATAATGGAAAAATCTGGGCATTCTGTGGAATTCTGGACAGTTAAGTGGTATAATGTGCAGTTAGAATATTTTGCCACAAACATTCAAGAAATAATTCCTGGGGACGGAGCCTGTATGGCTAACGGTTAGCAGCTTTTTTGAGCTCCTTAAACTACACCAAATTACATGAATTTAAATTGTCTAATCTCTGGGAGAATAAGATAAAACTGCTAATAAACTACTATTCTAAGGATATACCAACTTTGAGGAGTCTATCTAAAATTTTTCCTGTCAAATATACTGGAGAAAATACAACATTGTGGAAATGAGCAGCACTAAGAATTCTGACACTCAGCTGAAAAAGGACATACAACAGATGTCTGCTACTCTTCATGATCTCTCTTTAAAAATGGACAAGTTTACAGATAAACTTGAAAGCTTTAGAGAGAACTGTCAAAACCAAACTGACATTTTTAAGGAGATTCTTCAACAACAATCTAAACTGATAGACATCGAAACATCACTTACTGATATTGATGGAAGACTCAGGGAGGAAGAATCTCAGGTTGAATTTCTTACCCAACAAAATAACTGGCTTACCGACAAACTTGATGACCTAGAAAACAGAGAAAGAAGGACAAATATAAGAATCTTTGGTCTTCCTGAAAAGGCTGAGGGTGAGAACATCATTTTATTTTTAAATACTCGGCTTCCAGAAATACTTGATTTAAAGGAAGGTTTATCTAATGGTATTGAGAGAGCCCACAGAGTAATAGGAAAACAAATGCCTTCCTCATCTTCTGCTTCTCCCAGATCCATAGTTGTCAAATTTCTATCTTACCTGGACAAAGATCTTATTCTCAAATCAGCTTGGAGGAAAAGCCATTTAACCTATAAACAACACCAGATAAGATTTGATAATGACTATTCCTCAAAAGTTCTGGAGCAGAGGAAGAAAACCTGGCCATTAGAAAGATTGTTAAAACAAAATAAAAAAAAAAAAAAACATCTCATATAACCAGCAAAAATCAGAATTTTGTATTCAATTGAAATGAAAACTTTCACCACTATTGAAAAAAACATCTCCTTCATCAAAAACAACAATATAGTTCCCATTCCTGATGAAATGGACTGGTCAGGCTCTTCCACATTAAAAATATTTCCTGAGAAAAACAGCTGGTCAGAAGTAAGGAAAAAGAAACAGAAAACTGACTTTAAAACATGTATTACTTCCAAATCTCTCAAAGCATCTACAAAATCATAAGCCCTATTCTGCTGAACAAAGGAAAAGTATGTATTCTCATATCACAATTCTTCTTTAACTTATAATATACCATATGTTTTTATTAGCGTTTTGATATTTACATCTAGCACTTCTAGTTTTAGTTAACTGTTTCACTAAAACACTTAATCAAAGGGCCATATTTCTCATAGTTAAGCTTTGGCCCGCACTCAGTTTAATATTCATCATTATTTTTTTGTTTTTTAACCAGGTAACACAGTAACTGGCTCTAACATGGTGTTATGTGCTACATCCTATATGATTTAGAAATTTTAAATCTGACTGAGGTAATGTTTTGAACTAATTCAGTTTATATAATGCTTGGTTGTTTACTCTGGAATCTCTCTAAGAGTCAAGTTCACTCTTGGTACAGGGCAATGGAAACACAAAGAAAAATGTATATACTTCATATTTTAATGGTTTCTCACAATCGCACATGCAAACACCTTTTCTTATATCTTGAGCGCTTACATGCACTTGATCATCTTTCGCACAGTCCCTAATCAATAGCGCCACTTTTTTAAATAGCCAAACATCATTGGCATCACTGCAGTCAAACTGAAAAGAGACAAGC
Organism: Protopterus annectens; assembly: GCF_019279795.1. NCBI lineage: Eukaryota > Metazoa > Chordata > Ceratodontiformes > Protopteridae > Protopterus > Protopterus annectens. The sequence goes on along the minus strand of NC_056733.1, from coordinate 1,985,056,251 downwards.
ACCTTTCCAATGTATTTAACAGCTTTTATCTCCGTAAGCAATGTGTTTAACACCTTACTATGTTTTGCAATTTACTTGTTATCTTCTACATATTCATAGAGTATTTTCAAGAAGAATACATTTTTAAGGTACATCCTAGATAGCTTAGCTCATTACATTCATGGGATTATCTGAATCATCTATATAACCAGCATTTGTATATCGAAGGTTTTATACATAAAAACATAACTTTCTAACCTTTGTATTCCATGATTCTAAGCAGAAAATTTGTCACAGACAAAATGATTGCTCTGAGAGATGAGAAAAGCCAGGGGAGTTATGTAAGACTGAAATAAAAGTTATGTATTTCAGAAAGCATTAATAATGCTGCAAAACAAAGTGTGGCACATCCTAAAATGTTTATCTATTGTTAAATATGTAAACTGCAATGTTTAAGGACTGTCAAAGTAAGGGATAATATGCAATGTTCTGTTCTTTGAACAGGCTAGAAATATATTTAACAAAATTTAATGATCAATGGAAAATATATTCTTACATAAACATGGCCATGATTCATGCCTTCTTTTCTGAAAGAAAAAAGAGAGAGAGAGAGACCAAGAGAAAGTACAAGAAAGGAGGGTCGTGGCCAAGATGTCAGAGTGAGTGCAGTAGTTTTTTGTTGCTCTGTTCATGAGATTTATTTCTGACAGGAATTAATTAAAAATGTTTTGAAATATCTTGGAAAAACTGCCTATAAATCTTCCTTTCACTATTGTGGATTATCAGAAGAAGAAAAAATAATAATCTTCAGTGAAATTCTTCACAAAAATCCTGTCAGAACATATGAGTCATTCAAAGTCATCTGCTCCAGATAGTTCTATGAAGAAAGAATTACAGACTATAATTACAAGTATACAAGATCTCTCTACAAAAATGGATAACCTAGAAAACATCATGGAAAACATGAAAAAAGAAAGTAAAAAACAAATTCAAGAATTAAAGGAAATTATTTCAAAGCACTCAGATCAAATAACCAGTATAGAAGAATCTATAAATGAAATAGACGGGAAACAGATGGAGAATGACAATCAAATAAATTTCCTCTTGAAGCAAAATAATTCACTACTAGAAAAGGTGGATGATCTAGAATCAAGGTCAAGAAGAAATAATATTAGAATTTATGGAGTTCCTGAAAAGACAGAAGGGAATAACATGATTCTTTTCCTGAATAACTGGTTACCTAAAATACTAAACCTGCCAGAGTCATTTTCTTATGGAATCGAAAGGGCACATAGATCTTTGTCAAACCCTTCTATATCTAAAAACTTAACTTCAACAACATCTATCATAGTTAAGTTTTTATCAACACAGGATAAAGATTTGGTGTTAAAGAGTGCCTGGTCGATGGGTCCTATTCAGGAAAATGGAAAAGTCATTAGATTTGATAATGATTATACATCTGTGACAATAGCAAAGAGAAAAGCCTGTATTCCTCTCATTAAAGATCTCAAAAAAGCTGAAATAAAAGCTCAAGTACTCTTCCCTACTAGATTGAAAATCACACTTCCAGATGGACAGAAAATCTTTAATAACATCGAAGAGGCAACAGAATTTGTCAAAAAACATAACCTACTAGACAAAATTGAAGACATGGAACTCTCTACCCCAAGCCTAAAGAGACAAGCTACAAATGGCAAAACAACAGCAAATGATAAATCAACAAAAAAACTTAAAGGGAAATAAAATACTAACTTCTAATTTCCAGTGGTGTTTTCCCATGGTAATATGTCCAATACTACAAGCTATTAGGTAAGATTTTACATTAACATATTCATAACTAAAAATATTTAATACTTCTTTCTTATTTCTAATAACAATTCTCACTAGTTACTTGTGATAGCTTTCTGACTTCTTCTTTCTTCTTTGTTATGTAACACTATTTCCTTTATAGATTATAGTATAAACAATAATTGAAGGGCTCATAAATTATAAATATCAACAGAGCTTTATAAGATTGCGACTTATATCTAATTTCAGTTAATAATGTATTGAGTATTGCTCATTTGGGGTTGGATTAGTATTTGGAACAGCTTGTGTGTCTTTATTGCATTGCCTGTCATTTAAAATGGAATTGCGATGTTTCTAGATGTTGAAAGGGGTACTGCCAGCTTTACACTGCTTATTAGTGACTTGTATTGCCCTTGGCTTGTTTAATCAACAAGCATACCATGTTTTTATTATAAATATCCTGTGTAGACATGTTTGAGCAATGCCGGCACTTTATAGTCACTTGCGATGTATAATTTTAATGTTATAGTGTAAATGGCATTGTGTTATCCTGCTTAAATTGTTTTTTGTTTTTTACATGCCTTTAATGCTTCTCGAGTGTACGACAGTTAAGAAAAGCTTGAAAATACCTGAAAAGTGTTATGTTCACCTAGCATATGTAATATTTTGTTTGTCAAGCTTCATGAGAAGCAAATCACAAGCTATGCATTAAATCCTTGTTTTTGAGCCTAGCGCTACAGAAACATTTAATGATGATGCAATGTCATCTGAGTCCGGTTGCACATAGGAAAAGCGGCGACAGAGGGGAAAAAAAAACGTAACAAGGAAGTTATTACTGACTGAAGGTTTTGAATGCTTTCAAAGCATTTTTTGGACTATAAGTTTGTTCCTTGCAGTAAAATAATAAAATATTACATGCTTCTTATCTCAGAGACAAGATCTTGTTATATACATGTAGACAACTGTTATAGTTACAGTCTAGTTAATTTGTAAAGTGCAATCATTACAGATGGCTTCAGAATGTTTTATTTTTGGCTGGTTTGAATTCAAATTTCACTGATATTGTGATAAGCATGCTCTGTGGTAATGGAATCTATAGATAAACAATTTGAGGAAAAATAAATAATTTACAAATAAGTAACTAAATGTGCACAATAGAAACTAACAAATTCCTGATTATAATATTGATACAATAATTAAATAATTGTGTTAATTATTCAAACTAACCCAAATGTATCTACTTAAGAGAGATTGGAAAGTGCTGGCATAAAGAATTTTTACAAGCTGTAGACAGCTAACCAAAGGGTAATGTGAGTGAGATAATATAATAAAAGAGAAGTGGGTGAACATATTACTCTTTGATGTTTTGACATGCAAACAAGTAAACATGCTTATTGCCAAAATATATTCAATATCAACATATAGTCAATAGCTAACATAAGTGCTCTATGTTTATGTACTTGTTAAACAGAAGGGATGTTAATAACAGTGTAAGCTTAGAATGAATGCATTTCTGAAATACTAAAGCTTAAAAGCAATAGTAATATTACACTGATAGAGCAATAATGAAATAAATGAGATAAAATAATGATTGCAAATGACATTCAATATACTTGAAACACCAAACATCATAAAAGCATAAAGAGTCATCCACAAATTACAGACAGTTAAAAAGAGAATGGGATGGGGGAAATATGGAAACGCGGACAGGATGAGCATACAGTTACTTTTATGTTATATGTTGATATATAAACAAGTAAAAACTTGTTTTGTCGAGATGTCATGCATAGATGTCATCATATAATTAACAGCTTTCATAAGTAATATTGTTTTACGTACTTGCTAAATTGAATAGATAGTAATTCTAATGTAAATTTGGAACAAATGCACCTCTGAAGTATTAAGGTTTGAAAGCAATAGTAGTAGTAGTAGACTAATGAAACAGCAGGGGATAAATGAGATAAAAGATGATTGTAAAATATGCTTATTACACTAAATACATTTGAAATTTCAAATATCATAACAACATAACATGGAATGCTCATTACATTTGCTTAACTTACATATGGAATATAAATAACATGTATAAAGAAAATAGTTGAGAGGATGGTGAGTAAGAAAGAAAATAAAAATAAAGGTTACTAAACCTCAAATTTAGGAACATATTAACACAAAACTTTAGCTAAATAAAATAATAGCTTTATTTCCTTCAGCTTAATGAGAATTTTGAGCCTTTAGGCTGCTTATGAAGTTATATCTCTGTATGTTGATTTATGAGAGCAGAACCTTATTAATATAATGCAGAAACAAATCTTAAACATAAATATTTACTACATAACTAGCCATTATTTGCAACTTATAAACAGTTTATAATTTATTATGTGTTTTAAGATATTTTGGCACTTTAAATGCCAATATAGGGTATTGTTAATATTGAACATGAATATCTGTATACTTAATTATTAAGTGCAGAAGCAACAATGTAAAGGTTGACTGGTTGTAGGGATGTTTGTGGTGGTGGCTAAGATGATGTTATCATCAAGCCAGGAATTTAGATTTCCATGTTTTGTTTTGTATATAGTTATATATGTTAACATGTTGTTATTCAATTCCATTTATCTGCTCATAACTAAATTCAATGGAAGTATTTGTACTATTTTAAATGTTCTCTTATAAGTGTATGTCTTTAAACATCAATGGTCTTAATAATCCTTTCAAAAGAGGAAGTATAGTTAAATACTTGAAACTGAATAAAGTAGATATAGGGTTTTTACAGGAAACACACATTGTTAATAAGGACTTAGATTATCTTTTAACGGTTATATGATTCTTGCAGAGTCTCATTATCAAACTAAGAGAAAAGGCACGATGATACTATGGAGAAAAACATTACCAATACCTAAAATCATTGATACCTATACAGATAAGAATGGCATGTTATGCTTAGCAGTTTTAGAGATAAACAAAAGATATGTAACATTAGTAAACTCTTACTGGATACCTGGTTTTGGAGCAATTACAGCAACTAAACAGCTGGAGTTAATAATTTCCAAATCCAAAGGTGAAATAATACATGCTGGAGACTTTAATTGTCTCCTTTCTGATAAAGATGCTACAAAAAAGATAATTTTAAAGCATCTTCTGCAGCAAAAAAGTTAAAGAATTTCATTAATATATTAGATCTTAGAGAGATTTATGCTCTAAAAGAAGCTAACTCATTAAAATACACTCACTATTCATATAGGTATGGTACACAAACAACAATTGATAAAGTACTAGTTACAAATAATATATCTCACAAGATTCAAGAAGTCTTAATTAGCTCGTGCCCATTGTCAGACCATGATGCCTTATTTTTTAAGCTTAATATCACGCCTAAAGACTTAATAACTTGGCAAAGATTAGCTGTCTATATAACTACATTAAAAGGATTTAAAGAGTGGCTCCTTAATGAAATAAAACTTTTTCTAGATATTAATAATAATACTGAGACTTCAAAGGTCATACTTTGGGATTCACTAAAATCTTAATTATATGGTAAGATCAAAAATTGGTATCTAATCAAAAGAAAACAATGGGAAAATGAACTAACGCAACTACAAATAAATATAGATAAAATAAGGAAAAGTTTAAGTACCAAAGACATAAGAACAAATTCTGAGCTAAAAACATTAAACAATAGATATGCAGAAATTCTAAATCACAAAGTGACAATAAATCTAGAAAAATTAAGAATTCAATCCTATTCAGTGAACCCCAAACACATACACAGATTGGCAGTCAAACCAAAATATCTAGCTGGCCTTAACCATATAAAAGAAATAATTGACAATAAAGGAATTAAAACAAAACATGTTACGGAGCACAAAGAAATTTTGGAGGTCTTTAGAGTACATTACAAGAGGTTAAACAATACAAATGTTGATTCGGTAAACAGTGCACTTACAAATAATTTTCTGAAAGAAAATATTAACAAAAAAGTGACAAAAGAACAAAATGCTAATTTGCTTAAACCAATAACATTAAAACAAATTAAATAATGTATTCTAAACCTTAAAAGCAATAAGGCACCTGGATTAGATGGAATTATTGGAGAGATATATAAGTTGTTCCCAGAAGATACTTTAAAGATTTTACAGGTAGCTTATGAAGAATTTAGAAAAAATAAAAGCATTTTTCCATCATAGAAATATGCTATTATATCTCCCATTCTAAGACAAGACAAAGATCCTAAGCTAGTGACATCATATCAACCTATATCTCTACTAAATGTAGATTATAAAATCTACACCTCAATACTTACTAAAAGATTAAATCAATTCATTCTGAGAATAATAGAAAATGATCAAGCAGGTTTTATTTTGAATAGAAAAGTTCAAGACAATGTCATTAGGCTTTTCACCCTGATAGATGTTGCAAATAAGAAAAAAAAATAACTATCAATAATTAGTTTAGATATTGAAAAAGCATTTGACTCTCTATCTTGGACATATTTATTTAACGTATTAGAAACTTTTAATTTCTCCAATGATTTCATAGAACTAATAAATACCTTATACAAAAATTCTGTGTCATATATTAAAATCAGGGCATTCTTATCTAACAAAATTCAAATACTAAAAGGAACTAAACAAGGCTGCCCATTATCTCCTCTGTTATTTGCATTATCAATAGAGCCATTTGCAAACTACATAAGAAAAAAATGATAACATAAACATATGATTGGCACAATAGAGATTGGGAAAAAGGTGGAATCACATTCCCGAATTTAGAACTATATGCTGATTCAGTTACAATTCATATCATAAGTAAGTGGTTAAGTAATAAGTATACATCAAATTGGGAAGATTTGCATAAAAATATTTTATTATCTAATATAGATGAAAAAATAAACAATGACTTTTTTACTGAAAATAATAAACTGTTTTTAACAGTGGAAGATTCAGTATATAAAGAAAGCAAAAATGAGAAGCTACCATATTGCATTAGTTATATACTAAACAATTTTAAGAAAATTATAAACACACATTGCATAGCAAGACATTTCTCAATGTTAATGTTCCCAATAGTGTTCACAAACAATTGCTTAGATTCTTTCAATATAAACAAAATAATAGAAATGAAAGGCAATGGGTTAAATTACTGGCACCAGTTCCTTAGTATAAATAATATTCTTGACACTACAAGTCTCTTAGCAAGATACAACATAAATCAAGATAATTGGTTAAATATTCAAATCTTCAGAGAATATCTAATAAAGGAATTTAAAACAAGTCAAGTGTCATATACTTCACCTCAGCCTAAAATCATTTTACTTTTGTGTGAATTAAATTCTTTACAATTTAGCATGGGGTTTTCTTTATCTAAGATCTATAAGACATGGAGGGCTGACTTAAAACAGCATGATGATTCTCTATGGAGTTTTATAGAAAATACTAACAAATTTAGCTTCTCTGATAATGACAAATTATTAACACTCAGGTTGATAAATCATACAACATCATCTTTATATTGGAAAATATTTACATGGAAATTTATATACAGGGGTTATTTTACTCCGCAGAAATTTGCAACAATATTGAATAAAACTAGTCATAATTGTTGGAGATGTGATGAGAGTCTCTGTGCAGATTGGATACATATGTGCCTTGAATGTACAATGATTGTTCCTTTTTGGCTGAAATTTAGAGATTTTACAAAGACATTGTGGACAGACAAATGCATAATTACAGATACACTTTTATTACTCAATGCCCCAATACCAGATTGTATACCAAAGTCAGAAATACATTTTTATGGTCCATCTTGGCAATAGCAAGGAAAGTTATTACTTCAAATTGGAAAAGTAAAGTGACTGTCTCTTTTACTGAGTTTATACTATTGGCCAAGACAGTATGTAACAGAGAACTTGAAACTCTTAACTATAGAACAACAAGAATGACCCACAGAAAGTTATCTTGGTTGAGATTAAAAAAAAATATTAGACAAAATGTAATATGTTGAACAAAGCTGTTTTAGTTATGAGCATTGTGTATATAATTGTACATAGTTGACTATTTAATGTCATGTTAATGAATAATTATCTGTATAATGTAATAACTTCTTGATCTATGAAAATCAATAAAACAGTGCTATACAAAAAAAGAAAGTACAAGAAATAAAAAACATAAATTTCTAACCTTTTTTCAAATTATTTTCTAACCTGATAAGCATTAATGCCATTAAATCTGTCATTATATGTTGTGATAATGGAAGTAATATGCTCTGGAGCAAACTTCTAATATTTATAATGATAGAAACCTCCACCATTAAGCCATCTAGTTAAGAAGATAGGTTCTCCTGATGAACATAATTTTAATGAACAATGCCAGAGAAAAGTGTACAACTAAGTTAATAAGTACAATGCTAAAGCAAAATTCATATTAAGGCTGGTAGAGGTTTTACTTAAAGTTGTAAGACAAGTTGCTACAACATATAACATTTGTATATTTAATGTAAATGTTTTGTTGTTATATATATATGTTAAGAAAAGAAAAGGGGGAACATTTAAATTACAAAAGTCACTAAAACTATTTAAAGTGCTAATGATGAACTAGTGATGAATTAATTTTGATTTTATTTATTCAGATTTCTTCACAACAGAACAGCATACTGTATGCTATCTGGCTCTTTAACGTATAGAAGCCTCTCATAATTCTGCATTTTTGATTAAGTAAAGAAAAGTAGAGTTGAATACTATAGGTTGTATATATTTTTAGATGGATATGATCCCTAGACATGCTTTTCACTGATTATATGAAAGAACCTCTAGTAAAACAAGATGATAGTATGACTCACCTTAACTTATTGAAGATTTTTAGTATGTATCGGTATTACAGCTAAGTCAATGACAGACCCCTTACGCTGTCAATAGGTTTGATTGGGTAAGTTTAATAGTTCATACCCAATTTTATATTAATAACTAGTTAGTAATAGTTAGTTTGAAGGTAGGATGTTATATAACATGTAAGTAGTTCAACATATATGATTTGTATGAATCACTACTGTTAATAGTGTAGAACTATTTCTTTCATGTTTTTTTATATAGTGTGATATAGTTTTTGTATTATTATATAGAGTTATATATTTGAGTCTTTTTCTTACACTCCCACATAATGATTATATGAGGGATTAACCACTTCCTTTTACTATATACAATAATCCAATTAATTTACATTATTAACTTACATTATTTGTTCTCCTGTATTCATATTGAAGCTCAAGCTCACATTGTCTGAATTAATTTTGGATTGATGGATAATCTGATGGAGCAATCAATATCCATCAGATTAGGGGTGACCTTCACTCCATGTCTGAAAATGGATTTTATGATTATTTCATTCCTTAAGAAACATGCACTTAAGTTTGATTTTTTATTTTTATCAATAGTGTGGCCTAAGATAAACCATCATCATCATATTAACTTAGAAAGAATAACATACTACCATATTCATTCTTTACAAAAATTTTTAATAACACTATATAACATTCAGTTTTGTTTAATACTACTATTAAACTCCATTACAATGTTAACTTTTAAATGGAATTAACATTATTATCTCTAAATGTCAATGGATTAAATAATTCAAGGAAAAGAGCAAATCTTTTAAAATACTTAAAAATGAACAAGGTACAAGCAATACTTTTACAGGAATCCCACTTTAAGACAAATGATAATTTCATGTGGAACTCCTCGGAGTTCACAATTTTATCTCACTCATCATACAAGAAAAAAACAAGAGGTACAATGATATTATGGAAAAAAAAACATCACCATGCCACAAATTATATTTAACTATGAAGATAAGGAAGGACTATTGACTATAGTAATAATAAAATATAACAATAGAATTTGGACTTTAGCTAATGTTTACTGGTTTCCAGGTATATGGATGATAGTTAGAAAGCATATAAATCTAATAAACAGAGTTCAAAAAGGTATTCTAATTCTGGGCAGAGATTTTAACTGCATTATAGAGAACTCTTAGACAATAAACAGTAGACCTATTTGCCTTTCTCCAATTGGGAAAGCTCTTAAAAACTGGACGGGTAATCTAAATTTGATTGACACCTTCACATACAAAGAAAATACTTATTTATCATACTCACATAGAGACCACAGATTCAATACTCAAACTAGAATTGACAAACTATATATATATATATATATATATATATATATATATATATATATATATATATATATATATATATATATATATATCTCAAGACCTAAGCATGAAAGCAATAAATTTTCCCATTTCCCCATGCCCTATTTTGGATCACAATTCCATCATTCTTAAACATGAATCTGACTTTAAAAGACTACATTTAACAACCAGAATTCCTGCTTACATCACTAACATAAAGCAATTTAAACCATGGTTACATGCTGAAATAAATTATTTTCTAGAAACCAATAAGTCAGAAGACACAAATATAGTAACACTATGGGATACATTAAAAGCTTATTTATATGGCAAAACTCTTTCATGATTCAAAAACAAAACGAAAGAATGGGAATCAGAATTGCAAAAATATACAAAAACAATTAATTGACATAAACGTAGATGACTCAATTGATGCATTCACAAAGAAAAAAAGTATAGACCAGCTAAATAAAAAATCTAATGAAATATTAACACACAAGACCAATCTAGCTTTAGAAAAACTGAAAATTAACTCATACTCAATGTCACCAAAACATATGCATAACTTATCAATGGGAATTAAAAAACAATCCATGGAAAATAGTATCACAAAAATTTTACATGAGGGTAAAAACAACACAGTAGTCTCAGATATTAATGATATTCTTGAAACATTTAAGCATCACTTTTCTGATTTTCAAACCCGCGAGTCTTGGAACACAAATCCTCTAGATATAGATATAAATTTAACAAATATAAATAAATTACCTGAGAAAATATAACTAGATTTGCAACAACAAATTTCATTAAAAGAAATAGTTGATAGAATTAAACAAAGTAAAAACAATAAAGCTCTTGGAATAGATGGAATCATAAATGAAATATATAAATTATTACCTACACCTGCCTTAACTCTACTTCATAATGCTTTAAATGTAATTCATTCTCAATATATTATTCCACCCTTCTGGAAATATTCTTTATTTACTCCCATTCTAAAAGAAAATAAAAATCCCACTTTATGTAGTTTGTATAGACCTATTTCTCTTCTTAATAATGATTATAAAATTTTTAGATCAATCTTAGTAAACAGGATTAAGAAATCCATAACAAACATCATACATGAAGACAAAACAGACAAACACATGACAACATTTATAGGATTCTTACTCTTATAGATCTTATTAATAGAGATAATCAAGAGGCTCTTTTAATTGCCCTTGATATTGAAAAAGCGCTTGACACATTACAATGGGACTTGGCTTTTTAAATCACTAGAAATATTTGATTTCCCTTCTCAATTTATACATTTAATAAAAAGCTTATATAGTAATAACCTTGTTTATGTAAAACTTGGACCTTTTATTTTGGAAGCCATAACAATCACCAAAGGGGCTAGACTGGGTTGTCCTATATCTCCTATTTTATTTGCCTTAGCTATAGAAATATTTGTAATTACTATTTGCCAATCTCCAAAAAAAAGCAGGTATTTAAATATATGGGCAATTCAACTCTAAAATTATGCTTTTTGCAGATGACATTCTCCTAACTCTAGGAGCTTTGGAAGAATCTCTTAAAGAATTAGATAAACTATCTGCAAAATGTTGTACTAATTCAGGCTAAAGAATAACTAACAAAAAATCCAGATATATGTTTTTGAATAGAAAACATATGACACATCTTAGTGCAAATCACATAATTGGCACATTAGTACCATCCATAAATTATTTAGGAATAACCTTATGTGATAACATAGATACAACCTTAATAACAAATTATACTAACACATTATCTAGCATAAAAATACTAATAGAAAAATGGAATAAACTCCTTTTAAAATTTGAAGATAGACTACATTTAATAAAAAATGATTTTACTTCCTAAAATTAATTACATTGCACATGCCATTCCTATTCTTCCAAATAAAATGATATTAAAAGACTTTAACAAAATGTTACTAAAATTTCTATGGTTTCCAAAATGAAATAGTATAGCCCTTCAACATTACATTAGACCTTAGGATTTAGGGGGAATACATTTTCCAAATCTTGAATCCTATATTAAAGCATCCATTATCAAATTAGTCATTAATTGGATTGACTCAAATTTCTCATCTGCCTGGAAATCCCTTCATGCCATCATCTCCCTTCATGAAAATAATTTAGCTGGCAATCTCTTAACAGATAATCATGTTAACCTATGGTATATAATAGGTATTAATTTACAATATAATATTGCAAACCTACTAAAGTAATCTTAATAAATAACATTTATGGCATTATCAGATCCTTTATGATCTCAAATCTAGATATAAAACTCTGATGGGAATTACTAATTCCTTTCAGGATCTCTAAAAATTATACTAACAGAATCCATAAAAGCATATTCCAAGACTGGGAATAAAAACAATTCATTTGCTGGCAAAACTGTATAAAAAACTTAACAGTATTACACACTCATGAAATAAAAAATATTTATAATATCCCGGACACAGATTGGATTATTTTAAGTAGTATCTTATCTCACAAGCAAGATCTATGCACAATAATAAATAACTCTTCATTTAAAACTAAACATAAGTTGATATCTCATATTCAAGACTTGATATACAATAATCAGAATTGGCCCAATTTAACCTCTAATCTATATAAAATTTTAATAAACTATAAAACTATACCCAAACACAAATTCTGGGAATTTATTAATAAAGGCCATATATTAAACTTGTCCCCTGAAACCAAATCTAACCTGTTATACTCTGTGAGATTAACTTCTAATCTCCAAGTGTGGAAAATCTTCACATGGAAATTCTTATACAGAGCTTTTTATACTCCAAATAAAGTTGGTAAAATACAATTGTCTAGTACCATTGTTTGTTGGAGATGTTATAGGGTATTTTCAGCTGACTGGGAACATATTATTTATGACTGTATTAAATCAACAAATATTGGATAGAGATAGGTAAATTTTGCCAAACTATATTCTCAGATTCATTTATTTTATCCAAATCTCTAATCTTACTAAATGTAAATGTTATGAACAACATGAAGAGAAGCAATTTTTATCTCCTTCTAACAATTTTAGCAGTGGCAAGAAAATGTTTAACACAAAAATGGAAATCATCTGAACCACCCTCCATTGAAGAATTCCTATCATTACTGGAAGAATCAGCATCCATAAAAATAAAAGTCAAAGAAACAATAATTTATACCAGAAAATGGACTGATAATCCTTGGATCAAAGTTATTGATTTAATTGAAACTCTTAAAACAACTCATTATCTATAATTTGACTAAATGTTTATACATATATTGATTGTATTTTGGTAAATGAAAAGATCTATTATTTCTTTCTTTGTGAAATTTTCTCATATTAGGCCAAATGTAAATATTATATATGGTTATCTATTCAAAGCTTACATTAGAATGATTGTAATATTTTCATGTTTAAATTTAATAAAAATATTTGAACAACAAAAAAAAAAGAAATAATTCCTGACTGCTCATGTAATCTTACTAGGGAGGCTCCCTTAAGAATTGTAATACACATAAAAAAAAAAAATATATATATATATATATATATATATATATATATATATATATACATACACCCATATATACATATCATGACCAAATGTTAATACACAGCTACACAATGCTTTATTTGTATTCCCTTTTCTGATGTCATTAGTATGCTCCCACATTCTCTTAAATACATTTTTTTCAGTTTTTGCCTGTATAGGAAGTCCCACACCAGAACTGGGATAAATAAACAATGTCAGATGCAACAAAAGTGAAAAAGTTTGACTAGTGAGTGTAAGATTTACAGCTCAGTTGGGGAGAGATCACTTACTGTATATAGTAAAGACTTAACTATTAAAGAAAGCGTGTTAATGAAGTACATTATGTTGGCAAATGCAGATGCAGAAACTGTAGTAGCAGCCACCATCTGGTTAATGATAGCAGAAATGTGAGACATTTAAACATGAGGACAAAATGATTGACTTCAACAATTGGCTAAGCTTCTGGTGTCATTCTAAGGGGATCCAGTATCTGTCTGCCTGGGATGACATGATCGACAGACCACGATGCTTTGTCAGAGATGCCCTGCACCTGTCACTCTTGGGATTCCGGATACTAGCTAAGGCTCTTGCCACCTCTATAGTGCCTTTTTTAGGCAAGGTTCAAATGACAAATTCCCCACCTTAACAGGTACAAGCAAGCAAAATCTGAGGGTAATGCTACTCAATGCTAGAAGTCTAAACCTCAAAATGCATTCACTAGAGGCACTCCTTAAAATGGAGAACATCGACATCTGTGCAGTGACAGAGACCTGGTTCAAGGCTTCAGAGAGCACCCCTGCATTACCAGGCTATAATTCATACCACACCTTTCGGCTACCTAACCTGGACCAAAACACTAAAGGCGGAGGCATGTCCATAAACATTAAGGATATCCACACCTCCAGGCTAGTTGCTCAGCATTATGCATCTGAGATTATCCAAGTGCAACTAACTCTGGGCAAGACCACAATCCAAATTGTAACTTGCTACAGATCCCCCACCATGCCCTAGGATTCCCACTCCTTATTTCTTGATACACTGGAAAATATTAGGGTACAAGCCAACACGCTAATAATGAGTGATTTCAACTACCCCACCATTAACTGGGAAAAATAATCATGTACCAACTCTTTTGCTCAATGTTTTCTGGAATTCATAAATTCCAATGCCTTGGATGAACTTATCCACACCCCCACTAGGGGCAGCAATATCCTAGACCTGGTCATTATCAACATGCATGACCGGTATTCCACACCAGAGGTCAATTCCTCGTTGGTCAGATCCAACCACAAGTTAATCACCCTAGACATCCACATCCCACCCCACCCCCATTAGGGAAACCACCACCACCTCCAAAGCCAACTTCGCACTTCTTAAGACAGAAGTGGAAAACTTCACGACACCCATGCAGATGGACAATAGAGGTACGACTGCTGAATCCTACACAAATGCACTTTATAAGCACTTACATGATTGCATGGATCATGCTATCCCTAACAGAACCAAGATGTTATCCTCCAAAAAAAGGAAGCCTCTCTGGTGGTCCCCTGCCATAAACAAACTCTACAACAGAAACAAGAAACTGTTGCAAAAAAGAGTAAAATCCCATGATTGGAGGAACTCCGTGATCAGCCTCAGTAAGAAGCTGAGAACCCTCATAAAATCTTCCAAAGCTAGTTATGAAAACAAAATCACCACTGTTTCTAAAGACAACCACAAGGTATTCTATGTCAAGAATCTCAGTGGCAACACTCAGATCTGCTCTGAGTTACAGCACAATGGCGCTAAATATACAGAACCAATTGAGATTGTCATCATCCTGGCAGATAGGTTCAGTGCTAACTTTACCCCTTTCTCACCCCCTAAAGGGCCCATCTCTATACCGGAAGAATGCAAAGTTCATGTAATCACAGCTGCACAGGTAAAAACCACACTCTCCAAACCCAAGAACATAGCATCCATGGGACCTAACAACATCCCAGACTACGTTCTACATGAATTTTAGAATGAACTGGCACCCCACCTAAGCACCATGTTCAATCATAGCCTCACCTCAGGCTTTGTGCCCACTGAATGGAACACAGCAATGGTTATCCCAATCCACAAGGGGGGCACCACAGACCCCGGGAACTACCGCCCCATTAGCATAACGAGCCTGGTCTGCAAGGCCATGGAACGTATCATCATGGATCTTATACAGAAAGATGTAATCTCCAAACTCTGGACCCTACAAAGTTTGGGTTTGTAAAAGGCAGATCATGTCTCCTAAAAATGATAGACTTTTTTGAAACAGTCACCAAAGCCATAGACGAGGGTAAGGTGGTTCACACAGCCTATCTAGATGTCGCCAAGGCTTTTGACACCATCCCTCCACTCTGGAATTATACATAAACTCACTAAACTAGGTATAAATCCCCATGTCACAAGATGGGTTGCCAACTGACAGAACCCACACTGTGAAAGTAGCAGACTCCAAATCTGACTTCAGACCAGTGACAAGTGGAGTACCACAGGGTTCAGTCTTGGGTCGTCTCCTGTCTGGTATCTACTTTTCTGAAGTACAGGCTAACACAGAAGGTCTCTGGCTAATGAAGGTCACAGATGACTGCAAACTAGGAGCTGTAATTGAAACTCCTAACAATGTGGACATCCTACAAAAGGGCCTCACGGAGACAGATGCCTGGTGTCAAAGCCATGGCCTCAAATTCAATGCCAAAAAGTTAATTGTCATCCCCTTTGGTAAAAACTCTGTACCCATGAGCTACCACATAGGTGGTAGTCTACTTAACACTAAAAGTATGATAAGAGACCTTGGGACACAGGTGGACAGTAGACTCTCCTTTGATAATCACATCGCCACAGTAGTCTGGAAATCCTTCTACATGGCACACCTCATCACAAAAGGTTTCTCATTCAGGAAGAAAGAGGTCATTGTTCCCCTCTACTCATCACTCATTAGACCCATTATAGAATACAATGCCCCTTTTGGTATGTACCTCATAAGACATTTACAACAACTGGAAAGGTCACAGAAATACCTCACAAAGAGGATTACTAGCCTCAGACAGATGCCCTATGCAGACTGTCTCAAAAAACTCCAGCTTTACTCCGTCGCATATTGCCTATTCAGAGGTGATCTCTGCCTAACATACAAAGCTATGTCAATCCCAGAGCTGTTGGACATGCTCCACTTAAAGAAATCCCAATCCCTCCAAGCTATACGCTCTAGGGATTTAAATCTTGTCACTGCAATAAACAGAACATGCTGGAAGGATAGATTCCTGTCTGAGAGACTTCCCATACTCTGGAACAAACTCCCTATCTATATCAAACAAAGCCCATCATTAACACTCTTCAAGAAAAATCTTGATGATTGGATGGGAACTAGGAAATTCACCCCGGTGATCACCTCTGTGGCTCTGCTCAACAGGAGCACAGGAAAATAATTTTCTTGGGTGGCGAAAGCCAGCATACCTTTTTGGCTAAGCTTATATAGGCCCTAGGGCCAATAGCCTAGTACCCACATATGAACCTATGAGAAAAAATGCGCTGCACTTTGTGCAACATCTAGCATCATTTATTTAGCCTGATGCTAAATTACTACAACACGTCTGCAATCCTTAGCTGTCATGGTTTATTTTAGCAACTAACTCTCAGTTTTGAAGTTACATACTGTCAGCTACTGTTACTGTTTTAAATAACACTGACATGCTTTCTAGGAACACTAATATGAATAATATGAGGTAATCAATATTTAGCATTTGTGATGGCAGATTTTGACCAAGATCCAGTGAGTGCCAGTTTCTACCTATTGTATATGTTAGGTACATGAAACAACAAGGTATGTTCAAGGAGGCATCACTGGGTTCCTAAGGTACTTTAGAATGATTGAAGTCAATAAATGCTCTTCCTTCCTGTGCAGGCTTCTTGAATGGAGTAACAGACGGACATGACAAAATTGTAAACACTGCAGTACTTGTCTTCCACCGGGTGATAGTTGTCAGTGGGCCACTCACTTCTATCTCCAACAACAATCTCTTTCAGAAACCAGGCTCATTATTCACATCTGGGTCACAGAGGCTGCAGTTTCTATTCTATACCTCTCCTTAAAGTTTATACTTGAGGCAAACTATCCCATCCTTTATTCACTGACATGAAGTGTGTGAGAAATCACAAATATATGTGAAAGATGAAATGTATCTTTGTGAATAGGACAGCTTGATATTACTCATAACTTAAACTACATTTAACTGTTTTGACTTACTTGGAAAACAGTAAACTTATTAGATCTCTCTTAATAGATGGGGTAAAATGAATGGAAATAATTAATGTTTATTGTCAGAAGTTTCATGGAGAATGTTGTAGAAAGAAATCATTTATACTTTCGAAGAAAATATCCTTATCTGCCATTAATGAAACCTGTCTTGCAGTAACAATTACTTATATAAAAGGTAAACTGATATTTCATTGGCAAATCTCACATTTCTTAGGTCTAGAAAGAAGAGCATGTGGTGCTTTCATATTTAATTTTAGTGCTGTAATGTGAAGCCAGTGCCCACCTACTAAAAATTCACATTATAGCATATTAGAGATAAAAGGTTACTGACATACATTACAGGACCTCCATCATGTTTACTAGTTGCCATAGCTGTCCTACTTTACTGATGGTTGGCCATCCTGGATTTTTGTGAGATTTATTATCCTAAATATTAATTTTAATTGTTTGGTTTCATCTGTTATTTTAGGAAAACACTCTTGGCACAGATGTTCACGAAGGCTCCAACCAAGTATGACAAAACAAACTGACAGCTTTATTATAAAGTTAAAAATACATCCACTTGAAAAACAAGACAAAGCAGGTGCCAAATAAAGCTATATAAATAAAAACTCAAGGTTGTACACACAAGAGTAAGAGCTTTTATCCGCACTGGTGTCTGGGACTTCTTCAGAACTTAAAAGCCTTCATGGACATCTGTGCCAAAAGTGTTTTCCTGTTTTTTGTTGTTTTAGAGCACCTTGCAGTTCTGTGGTTTTGGTTTTAAGTTAATCTGTATGTTAACAAACCAAAGCATGTAAAGTGGATAAAAAAGAACCAAAAAACAAAGATTCCACTCAGTGATCCACTTGAGGCAAAAATTGAGCAGTTGAACCACACTTTAATCCACAAAAAGACAATACAATCTGGTAAGCGCTTTCTTCCATTTGGTGACAGGACTTTTTTGGGTTTTAAAATAACAAAATTATTGGGTTGTTCATCTAAGGTTGTTTTGGCAAACAGTTTTCTTTTTTTTCCCATTCATCGAAATTACCTTTGATGACTTGAAGTGAATACACATATCACATGCTAAATGAAATGCAAACTTCCTCCTTGGGTTGAAAATGTTACTTACTAAGTTTTAAGTTTTGTTCCATATAGGTATATTATACTTAATGATACTCAACTAAATAATTGTGTTGGCTGTTCTGTACTATTCTCTCTAAACTACCCCCCCAGTTGAAGTTGGATAACAAGACCCCAAGACACCCTTGAGACCCATACTAGCTCTTGTGTATACCTGAACAGGTGTGGGGTGAATTAATTCCTGGTAGACCCAGTGATGGACATGAAGCACTGGGGCAGATGCTGTCAGAGTTATGTAAGGGATAGAAAAATCTCTAAAAATGCTGCTGTTGGTGGCTCATAGGTTCATACATTAGTACTAGGCTAACTGCCCTTGTGGGCCATATTAAACCTAGCTAATTAACCCATGTGAAAATCAAGCCCTGCACCTTGTGTTTGTAAGGCAAATACCTTAACCATTATACCAACCTCCCTCTCCCCAATCATTACAGAACTATATTATGGGTAGATATGGCACTGTCATTGATTATGTGGATTCTCCAACTTGGATGATTAATTCTTATTTTGCAATTGTCAGTCTAATTCTTCCTTTCTTGCTTTCTAAACACAGTTATATTACCAGCAGTAAAATACTGAAGAATGTCATTTTAACTTCAGAAGAAAAATGAACTGAACTTGTCACTATTATCTCACCAGAAATAAGTGTGTAAAACACACATATATATATATATATATATATATATATATATATATATATATATATAGAGTTTCACTTTATAATCTTGAAATACTAAAAAATCGAATTTTAGTATTTCAAGACTATAAAGTCGAAAGTGCAGTTATGCAAAACTGCTTAATATCGAATGCGGAAATGTTGAATCCACCATTGTGTTGTCATGTTCATGATGTGCGGTGTGGTTTGTGGATTTAGCTGGGGATTCAGGTTCTTGTAAGGGTATTGGGCAGGGATTTTAGTGTGTGTGAGTGTGTGTAGTGTTGGGTTTTATGTGTTTGTTTGTTTAGTGCGACCTCGGAGTTAGTATATATAAGCAGCAGGGGTGTGGGGGGGGTGCAGGGTAGCTTGCCCCCCCTGCTTATAGGTAGGGTAGGTGTGTTTGTTATGTTGTGTTTGTGTGTGTTGTTTTGTTTGTTGTAGTGTCATTAGGTAGGTGTATGTGTGTTTGTCTGTGTAGTGGTGAGTACATGTGAATGATCACGATTTTGAATTTCACTGTTATGGGTGTCGGTTTTTTGGGCTTTCGGCTTTATAGTCTCGCGATACTAAAATTCAGTATTTCAGTATTTCAACATCATAAAGTGAATCTATATATGTATGTATGTATATATATATATATATATATATATATATATATATATATATATATATATATATATATGGGTTGGCTTTCATTCACTGACAGTACACCGTTTCAAATCTCAAAAAGCCGAACTCACTTAAGCGAAAGTGCAGTTTAACAAAAATGCACTTTCGCGAAACACATATAAGCAAAATTAAAAAAAAACTAAAATAAACACTAAAAACAAACTTTTGCAGGGGGAGGCAAGCCCCCCTGCACCTCTCATGTGGGGGGCTGCACCCCTTTACCCCCACTAATTATATATACTAACTCCAAGATCGCACTACAATGGGGAAAAATGTACATTTCCTTATCCTCACTGTACCGCGACCTATATCAAAAAGCCCCAACTGCACTAAACCTTAAACTCCAATTAAACCTGTAAAAAAGAAGTAAAAAGCACCACACCTGTACTTCCACAGGATCCTGGAATGGCCAACAGGTATTCACATATATGTATTTCATGAAAGTACAGTTTTGCTAAACTGCACTTAATGCTTAAGTAAGTACAGCTTTCTGAGATTCGAAGAGGTGTACTTTGGTGAACAAAAGTATACCCACACATGTGTGTATATATATATATATATATATATATATATATATATATATATATATATATATATATATATGTGTGTGTGTGTGTGTGTGTAAGGGAAACTGATAAATCTAATATTTCATTAGAAAAGCTTCTAAGTCAGAAGGTATAGAGAAGCTACTACAAGCTAATGTTGAAAATGTCAGCTATACAGAGTTTGCATAACATCAGGGGAAGGAGAGCACTTCTTTTCATATGAAAATGAAGCATTCAGTTAACATGGATACTGTTTGACCTCAGTGTTAATATATTAATGTTTTGGGATTGTGGAGACAAAGTCTCACCATTAAAGATACATAGAGTCTTACTTCCTAGCGCAAACACTTTCAATGATTTTTTGTAGTTTTGTTCATTTTTGTTGGTGCTGATGATTTTTCAGTTATTCTGGGCCTATTGAAACTTTATCAGTTAGATGGCATGTATCTCCAAAGCATCATACCTGAAATACCATTTGGTACAAGCTTCTGAGAAAGCAATAATCCTCTTCTGAATATAACTAGTGCTTGAAGTAAATGTTAATTCTTCTAAGCAGAAATATGCAGTGACTATTCCGGTGCCCCAGCATCAGTGGTATAAAATGTTTAAAACAATTTGGTCTGTAAGTTGTGGCATGCACTGTAATATCTGCACATGCATTATGTCCCTGGATCTGTGGCACTGCTAAGTAATTTCAATGTAGCAATATTGCAATAATAGTAATAAGTGTATTCATACAACAAAACTATTTTACAAAGCTGAAACAGCCACTTTAAAATAATTCTGTTAATAATTGCTGAATAATTTCAAGATAGAAACATAACAATGGCAGGAGTGGTATAATTTGTATGCCTTACCCAAGTCAATAAATTGCAATTTTATATCCCGTTTTACTGGAAATAAATGACTTTGTTACACATTTGATATAATGCTTTTATTATAGAAGACAGAAAGTTGTTAAAAGAGGGTCATGGTTTAATGAAGTGTCGGATTTTATGTTGGATATTTGTTTTCTCTGCTGTTCAGCCATTTGTTCATGTCTAGTTATGCAGTTTTTGCAAATGACCATAAGACTGCCTTACTAAGGTATGTGGTTACAAGTATGTTGTCCAAGTACTTAGTCACTTATATGCAGCTGGCTAAAACATATTTTTTCTAATATGAGGTTACTGTGAAACAGATTTGCTCCTGTATTCAGTTGTAGTGAACCTAGAGATAATTTTACTAAGTTTAAGTGTGTAGGTCCAACCCCCCAACATGAGTATTGTGTATGTGGGGTGGGATGCGAGGTAGAGAGGTTGCTCCTCACAAATATTTTTAAAAACTATGTTAATGATGTTGTTTGAGATTATCAACATTTTCAGAAATCATTCTGTCATTGAACCATGTTTTTCTGGATACCATCTCCTCATTTGTAGGGATATCTTTCTAAGCAACTAACTGTATTCATTTCATTCCTTCCAGCCCCATTGTTTTTCAATTATTAATAAAAATTTATAAAATTTTTCCCTTCATTTGTCTATCTGGGACATAAGATTACAGTTGAAATGAAATGAAGCTACAGATGAAATATTTCAGTTTCTAAAGAAAAAAATGCTTCCACATGGTAAAACAATTCTGACATATAATTAAAATAAAGAAAAGTCAATAGTAGTCAATAATTTTGTTTTGGTGCTATTTCATGATTTCCAGCCTTGTGTGCTTCCTTTGGATTAAAATAAAGAGGTTGAAGTCAAACTGACACGCTCTTCCTCACTCATCAATATTCACATCAAGTACAATAGTTTTGATATTTGTCACATGGAGGTATTTCCAAAATAGAATCAATTAAACAATTGCTCTATGAACATATTATAATTGAGGGATCATTTAATCACTCATGGAAGCTTAAATTACAAATTGTGTACTTTGTAAACTGTATGTTTGACATGTAAAATGTTTTAAGCTAAATTTATGGCAGTAATGTTTCTTTTTTTAATAGACAATCAAGGTGGGGTCAAATTAATCTTTTCCTAAATCAAAAAAATGAAAACATATCAAAACCAAAAATATGTTACTTACTGACTGGCTAGTCTGTGAAATAAGCTACTAAAGCATTAGAGGTAAAAACGTTTTAAACTTTAAGACAGATAAGTGTGTATTAAAACAAAACTCTGAATCATTAAACAAATATCTTCCCAAAGATCACATATTATGAAGTTTGATAGTTTTTTACCATATTGTGTTATTTACAAACATTTTGCAAAGTATGCAAGGAATGTTTCCACATTGGTAGCCATGAGCAGGATGGAGGTGATTTATAGACATAAGTTGCTCACACGTACAATGGTTTGCACCACACAGAATGCTGTGCATGCCAAATAATGCATTGATATGGAAATGATGTTGCACAATCTAAACATGGATAACAAAATGAAAATAGAGGAAATAAGGCTGTTGTGACTCATAAATGCCAGTGCAGATTTTACCACACTTTTTGAGTTGCTGAACACAGTAATCTGTAAAAGTCTGAGTTGGATCTTGTGTATATGCTGGGCAATGCAGCAGCTTGTGTTCAACGGCACTTTGCTGCCTTAACCAATTCCAGTTGCATTTTTGTTCCCTGTGGCAGTTGTGTATCTTCACACACACAGGACACGGGAGTGCCACAGCCAGTGGCTGACTTAAACCAAGCTGACAGAGAATGAGACTGTGGCAAGTTATAGAGTAGGTGGGGGTGCTCACATGCTGAAACTATGGGGGTATTCTCCTACTATCCTTAAGGGGACCTTGCAGAGGCCTAATGTGGACACTTAATATTTTCCAGGCTTCTACATCACAAATACTCAGTAAGTTCCTTGATATTATGTTCCTGCATGTGGATAAGTATATTTTGTTCCCCAGGAGTGCAAATGAAAAAGCCAGCACTATTCATGACGTTTGTTCCATTATGCAGCTCTTCAAGGTACTGAGTGCCATAGGTTGCATGCAGGAGGCAGAAAAGGCCCTGTATGGCCCAGAGGTGCAAAGGTATATTAGGCTAGTATCCTCTGAACTGTAGATAGTTTGCAGTGCAGAGGGTTTTTTTTTCAGTGTGTGTATGTGTATACTAAGTAGTTCACATGTTTTTGACATATGGCATACCTCTAACCTGTATGCTTGCTTTCAGTCTGGAGACCTTCCACAGGGTCATCTTGTTAGAAAATGGAAGTAGACTCTGTAAAAACATGTCGACAGATTAACAGACTATGTATATAGTTAATATCTGACAAAGAAATATATATATATATATATATATATATATATATGTGTGTGTGTGTGTGTGTGTGTGTGTGTGTGTGTGTGTGTATATATATATATATTTTGCATTGCTTCTTGCAAATGATGTTGGCTACCCCTGTGATTGTAGCTCATAACACTTCTGTGCAACCCAGAAAGTGTGACAGAGATGCAATATAATGCCTCACATGCCCTGACATGGAATTGAATAGGTACTTAGGATAATGAAGACACAGTTTTATTGTCTCAGTGGTTTTCCGGTGCAGCATTACAGTGCATCCCAGATATGGGTAGCCAGATGGTAGCAGTATGAGCCACGATGGATTACAGGATCATGTAGAAACAAAAGCATCATCTGTAGTGAATACCTCCCATAGGCTTTCTGATAATTGCAATATGCAGTATCACTGCCAAGCCAGCAGTGTCTGCTGTATAACTACAGGCCATGACATTTACTGACAATGTTACACAGACTAAACATGATGCTTGCACTGTTCCTGTCAGTCTATGCTGGGCAGTGCAGAGTCTGGTCCTATTATGTATCAAACATCATTTAGTACAACAATGTTGGGATCATGTTGTAGGTCACAGTCATCATAATTTACATAGGGGACAGGGGACAAGGGATATAGTACCACCAGTCATTGCACCTAATCTGGTGATGGGAGATGCAGGGTAACAAGTGTCACAGGAAGGGTCTGTGTTAGGTGGCCATAGAATCTGTGTAATAGATTATTTCCTCCTATGATAGAAACAGAGTGGCACTCCAGGACTTTGACCTATTGTCAACTCCTTGAGATGAAGAGGTATGCTAGGGATAGTGTGAGAATTTGGGAACTGGACCTGGCTAGATCTTGTTGCTGAGAGTTTGCATCCTAGACTGCCAGACCTGGTCATTGCCATCTGTGGTGGGGAGTTGGCCAGCCTTCTAACCAACTGTAGATTGTCCCCCTGCAGAGGTCCATGTACACAGCCATGCTGCTTTCATACCATACCCCTTCCTCAGCCAACACTAACAGTGTGAGCAGACATGATGGCACTGGCAGGCCAATGTAGAGGGATAATGACTGAAATGGCGTATGCCACAGTATACCTCAGCGTGTCACTTATGTCATGATGTCTGAATTCCTTGTCTACATGAAGTGCTTGATGGTGCTGGTCAACATTGTTTTGATAGTTGTGAAACACATTTGCCAGCTCTAGGATGTAGTGTGTTGCAGCAGACAGTGCACTGATGTTGTTCCTGCACATCTGTTGCTTTATCCCCAATACTGCATTGATATTAGGGGACAAATGTGACTTGTGATCATGATGGCTACTTCTGTATTGTTGGCCTATATTGGGGATGCACATTGAAGGAACACAGCACACCCATAAGCTGTTGTTACAGACACAGGGGAGCACATGTGAAGCTCTCACATACACAATATCCCTCCCGCACAGGGCATGGTGTGTGTTTTCTACCAGTACAGCCACACACTGTACAGAATGTCTGGCTGTACATACACCCTTTGTGAAAGGCAGCTCCTTACATAAAAGTGACATAGACACACGTGTCACTGTGTCACATGATCTTCTAGCCTGACATCATTACCGGACTCAGCGGCCCTAGTCCAGCCTCAGATACTACTATTACCATTTGCAGTCACTGCTTATACCCATAAATGCATAACAGACAAATTACCATACTGATTATGTCAACATTTGTTACATAGGTGGCCTTGTGATATGCAGAGCAATGGTGTAAATGCATCAAAATCTTTATTACTTAACCTTACCATCTCTGGTATGCAGCTCATGTTGCATACCACATATGCTAACGAAAAGAAATGTGTACAGAATAATATTTTTTTTCAGAGGATACACCCAGTATGTTTAGTACCTGTATACACAAACCTCTGGTACATATTACTAATGTCTTCTGTCTCTCAAAGAGGTGAGACGGGCTAGGCTTTAACTGACACCCACTCCACCACCTGCTGTCAATGCAGTTACATCTTCTGCTCCTACTTAGTTGAGGAACTCCTCCACTTCTGTCAGTCTTGCTAACCCAGAATGGCTAACATGAACACTCGATAGACTTTTCCTGGGCAACTGCGCATACCTTCTTAGCATGGCTAAGTATTTCAGTCATCTGATGCTGATGCTCAGGCATTACATGGTTGCTTCCACCCATCACACTGATATCTTTCATCACAGACTGCCAAACCTGGTCCCTTTATGGTTGCTATGATCCATCTTTCCTAAGCAGGCTTTGACCACTCTGCAAAAACAGCTGTAAAGGAGAACAGACTTGTTCAATATTCACTGCTGTCCTGTATTTTTTGGACTTTTTTTTTGCAGCACTGGGATCACACTTAGAAGTCTCAGAATTACAACAGGGAGTCCTAGATAGAGTATGCTTCATTAGTGGCACAATTGTTGGAATTGGTAGGTCATTAAAGATGGCAGTGAGAGGCCAACACCAGCTTGCCCATCCTAAGGAGGGGGAGATGGTTTGGCTTACTGCTTTGGTGACAGTTACAGAGGAGTTACTTACAGCCTAAATCTAGTGGTACCACTGTACAAACCAATGTGCTACTTAGGCTAAGGTCTGAAATGTGTGGTATAATGCATGCACCTTGTGCAAAGCAGCACTTGTAGAGACCACAGAAAGCTACTAGTGGGACTGAGTATAGCCATATAGCAAAAACCCTGGAACGCTCCATGGATGAAGAAGTCACTCATGGCAAATTTATATTTTGTTGTCAGAGACCAAATAGGCTACAGTGTTTCTACCTTTGTGTAATCAATGGGCCAAATGCGTGACCAGGAGGATGATTAGACTGTCATGGGGGGAGGTGGGGATGAAAAATTTGTGTATGAGACAGTAAATTCATAAAAACTGAAAGAACTGGAATAAATGAAATACAGGAATACGAACTATAACAAACAAAAACAACAAAAAAAAGAGCAAAAGGGAAAAAAGGAAGCCACTCATCACTTGTTCCCTAAACTCAAATCACAAGAAATTTCATTTATCATACAACAGTGCTCAATATTACACAATCACACACACACACACACACACACACACACACACACACACACACACACACACACACACACACACACAAGCGTGCGCGTGTCTGTGTACTTTGCACGATTAGTATATTTCTTCTTTCTGCGTGTCTATCTGTCAATATCGATACATATATACATTTTTAAATGCAGGTATTTATTACTTTATATTGAATAATAATTAACAAATAGTTGTAAAATTGTATGAGTTTAATCTCATCAGTCATTGTTCAGTATGTTCTTTGTGCTCTGCATATCTTGATACTTTCTATTCTTCTTCACAGCATCATTGGCACCAGAAGTTTCTTAAAGCACTAAACCATCTTCCTGTTGATATTTCCAGCTGTAATCAGATGAAAGTATCATTTGTCTTTGCATTTGTTTCACAGTGATCTCATGAAATAAGGTATAACATTACCACAAATGGATACTTCATAAAATATTGCTTGAAAATGATTGTCTAGGGAGAGGAAGTTTGCAAACAGTGTAACACAGCCACAACTGTATCCCTTTTTTCTAAAAAAAGTATCCAGTTTCCATTGTTATTTAATAGTGTGTGTGTGTGTGTGTGTGTGTGTGTGTGTGTGTGTGTGTGTGTGTGTGTGTGTGTGTGTGTGTTTCTGTATGTATATGTACATGTGTTTGTATGTGTCAGTCTGTGTGTGTGCATGCTATGCAGAGAATACCTAAGACATCTTTTAATAGGTGTTTTCTGTTTCACTGACAGGTGATTTGATTTTCACACTGACTCACACTGACTGAGAGAAGCTTATGAGTATTAAAATACGCACTCTTAAGAAAGGCATAAAATCCCACATTAAGATAACCATACTACTTAAGAAATGCATAAAATCCCACATTAAGATAACCATACTAAATAAACTTTTATGAAATACATCAAACAAATCTTTCTCATAGTGGTGTCACTTGTATAGAGTAGCAAATATGCAAACACTGCTAAGATACAAAAATGTTTCCTGTATGCCATCTGAACAAACTGCAGCTATTGCTACACAGACCTCTCATTAATACGATTAGCGCATTTTATGTACACAAAGATTAGTTTAGATGAATGATTAAACCATGTAAAAGCAGCTATTAGAACATTAAATCCAGTTTAATATCTTATGCACAGGTGGTGCAGTAATGTAGCTACATAATACCATTATCTGTTCCCTAATTCAGCACGTCTAGTTTCATCTCCTCCTGATTGCTATAATTTTATCAGTCTAAGAGGAGTAACTAACTAAAAAAAATATCTTTAGGGCTTCACACAGAAATCTAAGGTTGTTCAGAGTTCAGTGTGCCTAATTCCTGAGTCTGTGGATGTAAAGTGATAAGACAAATGGAAATCCTGATTTTATCCAAGAGCTTTGTCTCTTCTACTATCACAACAGAAATGTACCCCATAATCATAAAGGGTGCTGAATCTTTATGTGCCATTGCTAATTTTGGGCCTGAGCTCTTAATATGATTAAACACTCACAATGCAGAGTTTTTATTTATCTTCTTTTTCTCATGTTTCATTCTAATGCATCTTCTTCTCCAAGTTTTACTTATTTATGTGGTATGGGTTATTGTGATAATTCAGGTTACTGGAGTTTTAAAAAGTAAAATAATAAATAAGGAGATGTGGTTGATGAGACAGTATATATTACTAAAATGAAATTAGAATTTCGGGCTTTTGAAATTCCAGTCTAACAGGGAAATAAAGATCAACAGTGTATGGCATCATGCACAGATTAGGACTTTAAAATCTAACATGTTAAGGAGCTGCAGGAGGGTGAGTGCATGAAAGCAATTTTTATGATGCATTACTTTTGTAGACTGCAATGTGTGCTTTAAGCCAGATTGCTGCTCGTCTCACTAGTGTCTTGTTTTCTTTGATAGAAGTATAACTTCACCAAATTTGTTGCAAGCACACCATAATACAAAAAAAAATATCAGGAAAATATCAGGTCACAAGAACCCCGTATCACTGTTAAACAGTCTGTAGAGTTGTTCCATTTAATTAATGTTATGTGAAAAAAGCTACAAGACCTTATTCTTTGCTAGTTAAAGAAATCATAGTAGTCTTATCTGCATCTCTAAGCAACATCATATGTGGTTTCTCTGCTTCTGAACTAAAATTTCCAATGTCTCATTGTGTGATACTAAACATAAGACTATGCAAAGCCAAAGCAGAAGAAATCATTATCTGCTCTTCAAAATAACACTAGAAAGTGGGTTTGTTATCTCCCAGCTACAGTTCATCTCATTTCCTTGTTCATGAAGCTCATTTGCATTTTATTTGCCAGAGAGTCTGGTACTGTTTGTTTCAACCGTGTACCCACTAGCTGTGTGGCAGAGAAACAGATACCCAGTTGCAGGACTCCATATCTAAATCAGCATCTGACAGAGCAGAAAGGAATAGAAACTTAAGCAGGTGTTACTATTTACTAAACAACTATTCCTATGTACACTTGATAGCACATGCTTGTTCATTCTTAAGCTCAAGTGCACTATAATGTTAAAATTATGTGACCCGTAGTTATACAGTTCTGATTATCTTCTTATGCAACACAAGAGCACATCTTTGTTATGGGGATTCTGGAAAGCTATTGGAATAAGCAGGCATTTACGGAAGTTTACATTACTTGCATGTACATGTACATGAATCAGCAAGCAGAAGGCGCTAAACATCCTTCTAGTGCATGGCATGTTTGCAGCTAGTATGACACAGCTGTGTCTTTGTCCTTCAGTCCTTCCTCCCTCTTCTGTGCTTCCAAGGCTCTCTTATAAGGTTTGTTTGTATTATTCATAGGTTCATAGGTGTTTACTAGGCTAATGACTACAAGGACCTTTTTAAGCCTAGCCATGCATTCCAAATCTCTGGCAAGTTCTGATACCTTTGATAAGTGTAAGCATGGGCCTGGGAGATGAACCATTTACAGGTTACCTATGTCCATTAGAGACATAGGTGCTAAACCAGGGATGACTTTCCGGTTTCTCATCCAACTGTCCAAGTTGCACTTGAATTGGGTCATTAATTATTCTTACACCCATTTGGGTGACATGTTCCATGCATGTGCCATGGTTTCTACAAAGCCATATTTTAAGTCCACATTAAAGGAAGCTTCTTCATTTAGTAGTTGGTATTTCCCAACTCCTTCCTTTTAAGCCCTATAACTTCACAGCCCTCTTTTGCTATCATCAGCACCCAGACTGTTTTCTATTCTCTCAGTTCTAAATAAAAAGTCCCTTTGTTTCTTTTTCCATTGTTTTGGTTTCTATCCACTAAACCTTCTCTAGGTCCATAATATCTTTATCTTTATGCCTGCAATACATCCAGTACTGCTTATAGTATGCAAGTTGTGATCCACTAATATCTGGCAAAATGGGAGAATGGCCTCCTTATTTTTTGGGAGGGGGGTGGTGCATGTTGACATTGAGAGATGTGAACTGTGAAGGACAAGTAGTCAAAAGATGAATGCCTGGTCTGATCACATAACGGGAAGTAAAGTGTTCCTGTAGGAATATTGATTTGCCAGCCCAGCTAATGAGATGATGAGTTGCATAACTGTGACTATGTGACTCCAGATATGTGCATGACAAAAGTCAAACAGCCAAACAAGTCTATGTAGGAGTCTATCAGTTCAAATGTAAATGTGAGCCAAATCATACACAGAATCACAAACCACAACTCCAGAAAAGTGCCTCGCAATCAGGACTGTAAGCTGCTTGCAATATCAGCATAAACACCAGTGATGAAGAAATAAATGTGTGGAACTCAGATAAGAAAAACAGTACTACAACTAAAATCAAACAACCATTTAATGAAAAAATTCTAAGCGCTTTCGTCCAAATATATTGTAACAAGACTTCATTAGAGATAAAAAAACTGAATAAAACATCACTTACTTTTATAAGCTTAAAATAGAAAGTGATAAACTTCATTGAACTTTTCAAACATTTAAAATGATGCCATATAATTACAAGCAATAATTACAATAAAATAAACTTTAATATGTAAGAAAATACAAACCCTCCCCAATAGTATTTGTAGTACAACAATGACTTCTCAATGAAATATTTAAAATGAAAAAAAAACAGTAAATACACAAATACAATGAATTACGCACCATAACCTATAGATTTTGGATTTAAAATGGGTAAACAGAGACAGTATTATTAAGACCATTAGGTCCAGTGGCAAATAATTTGATCTGCCAGAACAGCTCTTTCTCTTTCTCTTCAAGAATGATGGACAATGTACCTAAAGAGGTTAAACAAGATAAAAATACAAGGCCAGTGGGAAAAATTTGACACAACCCGAATCTAAGAAGGAAAGGGACTGACTTGATTTTCTAATAAACAAAGGGCAGTGAGACCATTACATTTAATTTGCAAACTGAAATCTGTCTCTGATGTTAGAAGTGATATGTTAAATTGAAACCAGGTCATAGGCTGAGTCTAATGTAAAAGGAGTTACTTAACACAGAAGCGTTCAGGAAACAAGAAATATTGGCATCAAATTAAGCTGTTCTATGACAAAAAAAATACCCATCTCAGAACATTTCAACAATAAAAGGCCACTCAAATTGCTATCATTATAATCCACCAGTATTAGTCAATATGCACAGTCTCTGCAGAAGTATAAGTGATGTGAATAATTCCACATTAAAGAGAGCTATTACAAATAGAGAGGTTGCTGCTGGCAACACTTTACATTTCTGTGATTTATCTACAAATGCAGGACCTGCAGCTCTTGAATAATAAATTGTTTATGTTACATTTAAAATGGTAGCTGGTGATATTGTCATAACATTTCCTGAACATGATCAGTTATGCAGTAGGGAATGGCTTGCAAACAATGACAACAGGTTCACAGTTACTAGACATATAGTCCAGGACACCACTGAGGAGCCTAGCCCAAATAACCAAACAGTGCTTTTGAGTAATTGGGAACGTTAAGTGATTTGTTCAGTGTCACATAGTGGGTAAATGAAGGTGAAAGATTCAAACTCTGCACCCTTGGCACATAACGCAGCTTATTCACAAGTCAGAGCTTTAGTCCTCTGTGCTAACTGCCAAAGTAGCAGTTTTTAATTAAATGTTGAAATGCTTTACAGTCCAATTTTGTAGAGAAAACTACCACGGTAATATGCAACAATGACTACATTGTGACTGCTGAAGATCAAATGGTTCTGATCTGCTCTCCAAATAATGCAGACTGTATTACCTGACAAATGTCAATCCCTTTGCAGTTACTGCAGGCTGTAAAGAAGGTACTGCAAAAATATATTACTAAAGTGTAACATGTTTAGACTATATGACACAATGATTCTATGATGAAAGAGATAACTCTAGAAGAAGTAAGAGCTGCACCATGGGAAATGAAGACGGCAAAGGCAGCAGGCTCAGAAGAGGTCACTACAGATATAATGAAGATATCGGGTGAGGAAGTGGAGAAATGGCTCCAGAGGATGGCTATATGGGGCTATGGGCAGTGTAGAGGTAGCAACATTGTGTCACACTGCATGAAAATATTGGAAAGGGTGAATGATGGATGAATAAAAAGAGTAACAGAAAGTAAGATGGGGGATGAGCAGTTGAGATTTAGATAAAGATGAAGCAAAACTGACCCAGTGTTTCCAGTGAGAGAAACATAGATGAGGAAAGAGTCCAACTGGCATTCCTAGGCCTGGAGAAAGCATACGAAAACCTGCTACTGTGCACATATGGGATTATACATGCCCCATTTGGTTACACTGGAAACATTTTACTCCTGTGCTATGTTATGTACATCAGCCAAGATTCCCACTTTTTTTCTATGCAACTAGCTATAAAATTTAGTCTGACTGTATGGGTTCCTTTATACTCCTGGGTGATACAGGTACCTTTCAATGCAGTTGTTCACTTATACAGGTACCTTTCTATGCAGTTGTTCACTTCTGGTTAGATATTTTCATTTCTGCAGAAAAAATTACATTGTTGACCTGCTAACCATATTGTCATGCTCTGAGACTACTTATTGTATTCCTCTCCCCTTATCTTAAGATATCATGCCATTTAAAAAGAAGTGATTTGGCATTCACTCACACATCTGTGAAAGTAAATGCATATTTCTGTGATATAATCACTCAGTCTGTCATATGATATTCTTCTATGCTCTCTGATTTTTTTCTTCAAGTTTCAGGAATCAGTTTAAAACATTTGGACAAGGCATTTTAACCATTATACAGTCAAAATGATCCACATATTTCATTTGGGGTACAGAATGACTTGCTTTATTAGTGATCAAAGGAGCTGAACTCCTCAAGTGTTGTCATTGGCTAATTTAGTGTTTATTGTTGTTGTTGTTTGTCTTTCGGCTTTTTCCCAGTAAGGGGTCGCCACAGTGGAACTCCGGTCCGCTAATGATCAGCAGGCAGTAGATTTTTTATGAAATGCCGAGGTGCCAGCTCGACGCCCAACCTTCAATGAAGGCACGCTCATTTACGCACGCATGGCTTTCGAACGCTACCCAACCGCGGGGAGGACATGCAGACTCCACACAGAAGGCACTCCCAAGCCAAGCCGTGAATGGAACGGGAGAAACTCTTGCTGTGAGGTAACAACACTACCACCGTACCACCGTGGCATAAGGCTTATTTAGTGTTTATTACACACTAGAAATTAAAATAACTGCTGTGCAAGATGCACTGTTGTTTATTTGTCTTGTATCTGTAATGGTATATATCATTTTCATCCTTATAACTGTTTCACATGCTAAATACAGTTCCAATTTAAAAGCTTTTGTACAGGGCAGCTAAGGAAATGTGAGAGATGATTTATCAGGTACTGATACCTTAGCCATTTAGACAAAAAGTTTTGAAACTTGCACATAGCTATATTTTAGGGAGCAATTTGGGGTTGGACAAAACAAGAGCAGGAGTCTTGGACAAATTCTATAAAGCCAGTGTAATAAAAACATTGAAAACATTGTGTTGGGTACTCTGGGCATCAACAGATGGCATATACCATGGGATTTTACAGTCTTTTAATCCCTATATCCTATCCTTAATCAAATTTCATTTTGAAAGAATTGTAATGGATATTGTGGGGCCATTGGTTAGGTTCAGAAGTGGACAACAGTATATCCTGGTGGTGCTGGACTATGCCACCCTATTCTCTGAAGTGGACCCATTCAGAAAAGTAAACTCCAGAACAATTGCAAAAGAATTAGTTTCACTGTTTTCTCAGTTAGGAATATCTAAGGAAATCATGAAAAAACAGGGGATGACCTCTATCTCAGAAGATGTGAAACAACTGTGCTAGAGTTTCATTTTAGATAGCTGAGGACACTGTGGTATCAACCCTAAATGGATGTTTGTTGGAATGATTTAATTGGACATTGAAGTCCATTTTAATAAAAAAGTAATTGAAAAAGATGGAAAAGACTAATACCGGCTATTATCTTATTTAATTTTCTCAATTCGAGATGTACCACAAGTTTCCACAGATTTTACCTCTTTTGAGATATTATATAGCAGAAGACTCTGAAGGCCATGAATAAGATGTGGGAGGTGGAGATGACACCTGTAAATGTCATTAGAATTTATACTGATCTTCAGGAGAGACTAAAGACCATAATGCCAATTGTACAAAAAGACTTGGAAAGGATTCAAGCAATACAACAGGGAGTTTATAACATAAGCACACAGAGCAGAGAGTTTCAGCTGGGGAAATCAATGTTTCATTCTGATCCCTTCTGAAAACAGGTTCCTACCTAAGTGACAAGAAGCATATGAGGTCATTTAATGAATAAAGGAGCCTAATTACAAAGCTGGACAGCCGGGAAAGAAATAAGATGAACAAATATAACATGTAAGTTTCTAAAATCCTGGAAGGAAGTACATGTAAATGTTTATTTGACACTTAAAGTAGTGTTAGTGAAAAACAAAACATGTGAGCTTTTAATTCCCTCCAGTGGTAGTAGACAAAATTCGTACAGGAGTTCCTCCTGAAGAATACATTAATGTTTCCAGAATGACATGGGGGAATAATTCTTATAAAGTACATTACAGAGACAGTGCCAGGGTAGAAGGTCAGCCTAAGGCCTTATCTTGAAGCAGAATTACAAAAACAAGCAGTGAGAGAAGAGGTAAAAATGTTGAAGCTAAGGATGAATGGAGAGTCCAACAGGGACTGCAAAAACCACACTGCTTTGCTTCCAAGTCGAGATGGCACAGTTTGGTTATGTAATAATTTGGGGAAATATAATAATATGTCTAAATCTGATACTTCTGCTATGTCTAGAGTAGAGACAGGCTGATAGGGTAGGTAGGGATATTTTTGACTACTTTACATTTCACAAAGGATATTGAATAATCTTAACACATGAGGCTAAAGAGAAACTAGTTTTCCCCCATGGCCAATGTGTTGTTTTAGTGTATGATTCTACAGTTTTGGCCTCCATGGGGCTCAGATCAAGTTCCAGAGGCTGATGTGCAGTGTCCTAAACCCTCATTAGGATTATGCTACAGCCTACCTGGTTGATGGTGTTGTCCATGCAGATGACTGGGATTCCTATCTACCTAAGGCAGTGCTTAGTTCACTGGAGCAAGCAGAGATTTCTGTTAATGTCCCAAGTGCAAAACAAGGATGAATGAGGTGAGGTACTTTGGACTTGTGATAAAAAGAGGTCTACTAAGGCCATTAGACACTGGTCCATTCC
Organism: Protopterus annectens; assembly: GCF_019279795.1. NCBI lineage: Eukaryota > Metazoa > Chordata > Ceratodontiformes > Protopteridae > Protopterus > Protopterus annectens. Next base: position 1,985,020,447 of record NC_056733.1, on the reverse strand, counting down.
CCAAAACAAAAAACAAGTAAGGGCCTTTCTAGGACTGGCAGGGTACTATCAGAGCTGCAGTGGTTCAGGTGGACCCTTGAGGTTGAGAAAAGCACTCTCTGTACAGAGTCATTCTAGGTTTTCCCTGATGTTTCTTAGCCCTTTATTGTCTGTGCAGATGCCAGGGATATTCGGACAGAGAAAACTGGCAAAGAGGAGTACCCAGTGCGTTGCCTTAGCAACAAACTCTAAGATTCATGCTGAATCACTGAAGGTAGTTTCAGTGAAAGGAAAACATTCAAAAACTATTCATTGAAACTACTTCCAGCTAGCATCAGAAAAAAAAAACTTTTTTTTGCAGGAGACATGCCCCCTGCACCCCCATAAGGGGGAACACCCCCATATTTCCTGGACTTAGGTATAACAACTCTGTGGTAACATAACATCAGAAAAAAGAGAGACTCCAATGTTTGAACATTTTACATTCACCAAAATTACCTTTAGTGACCTGGCATTTTTCCCAAAACTTTATAAGACAGAAGCAATGTACTCTACCACTGAAAGACAATGTTTGGTCATCAAGTATTTCTTAGACTCCCAGTGGTATTATCTATTAGATAGGAAGTTTACCCTGGTCAACAGCCATGCCCCTCTCTAGTGGTTTCTTCATCAAAAAAACAGAAATCTCAAGCTGTGCAGGTGGATGCTAGAACTACATCCATAATGTATCTTACATCACCACAGTAGTCTCCATCATAGTGCTGATGGTTGTCTAGGGATCACAGACCATACAGGTTTCGTGAAGGTGGTGGATTCACTCTGAGGGTGGGGAGACATTTGTAAGATAGTGCAGTGTCTGCTCAAGGTTTCTACCAAACAGGTAAGCCCAATTGGGCAGAGGCATGGTAGTTTTGGAACAATGGCATTGAATTAGGGGCTCAATGGTGAGTATTTAGGAAATATACTAGCATTTGGAAAGTGGGAGTTTAAGAACAGCAAGGCATAGGAATGAGGGTCTGTCTCTTAAAGCTGTTATGCTTGGGATTCTAAGTGAGAGTGCTTCAGTGGTTATCTGTCCCATTTTAAAGAAACACCAAAACTAAATGACAGGGAGTTTGAACTGCATATCCGAAGACCTGCTCATGACAAAGAGCAAGAGAGAAAATTTGTCAAAGGCCATTAATCTTGGGTATTTGTGAAACCCATGCTTTAACACACAATGAAACTCTTGACTATCTTCCTTCCTGCTTTAATATAACAAAACTATGTGATGTTCTTATTGTTAACTGGCTAATACAATTGTCTGACTGAACTGTGAGAACTTGTCCATTTGCCCAGTTTTATTGGCATATCCAAACGTTTAAAGTTATATTCTACCTTGCTCCATATGCATGTTTATATCTTTAAGAGCTTGGTGCTTTTAGTGAAATGTTCTGAATGCATATCATTTAGTTTCATATACTGTGTGGTTTGTTCAGGCTGAAAGCAAAAGAAATGAAGAAATTGATAGCTTGCAGTCCTGTGCCTTGTATTTTTGAATAACAATTAATTTATGAGCAAAGCTTGTAAATGGTCATTGTTTGATCAGTGTTCTACCCTGATCTCATAGAAATGGATAATTGGTGCCAGAGCCATGCTAAGACCTTCTATCAAGAGGATAAAGGGTCTTAAACCAGAGGTGATCTGTGTGGTAAACAAATTTAAAATAAATAAATAACATTTATTGATTTATTTTTCAATTTACTTTTATTTACTGAGAAAGCCTGCCTGGGTTATATTGCCAATTTTCAGCAGAGGCCCAAGGAGAAAGCTCCAAGAAGTAGTAGATGTACAATATTATAAACAAGCTCTAAAGAAACATGTGCAAAATAATGGCATTCATTAAAATGTAGCAGAAAGGAAATATTACATAAAGTTATAAATTGTTTTAAGTTCTAAGAAGTAAGAATGGTGCACATTGCAAACATTGCTGAAGCAGGAAATTATTTATATAGATATAACAACATCACTAAGCAAGCAGTAGACAGTATCCACAATTTGGGAGATAAATTAATGTGATAGACATTTATATTCATGTTGACATGTTGATATGGAAGCTGATAAGAGAAAAATAAAGCATACATTCCTCACAGGAGGAGTGCAATAAACTCATGTCAGTGAGACATAAAAAGACAGTTGTGAAGGAATGGTTTAGTAAGTAAGAAGATGAAATCTTGAGTAGTTGGATATTTTTATCCTGGAGATTCAGAACATTTTCACATTCTGGTATGATTTAGATTTAGTTTGGGGCTGGTCTTAAAAGTGAGGAGGTTGATTATTTGTCTGGTGGTGAAGGCAATATGTTCCATAGCTTAGCTATGCTTACTGAGTAGAACACATTCCCAGGTGAGTTGCTGGATTTTTGGGATTCTATTGTGTGTTGACCCTTTGAGCGAAGGTTCCTTTTGGGTTTGTACTAATTTATTATATTACTAATGGCTGGTGTGTTTGACGGATAGTGTAGTATTTTATGTGACATTATGAGCTGTGTATATAATATGTGGTGGGATACTTCTGTCACATCTCCAATGGCAGTTTAGGTTCTGCAGGAGAATGCACTGTTTTTTTCTGTTTGAGTGACTGGATGTAGAGTTATTTATTTTATTATAAGACTGTTCAAGCTTGTTCATTATTGTAGTTTGAAGATTAGTGAAAACTGGAGATGCATACAGCAGGCTTGGAAGGAAGAAAGACTTTGCAGTACCCCCTTGCTGTGGTCTGTGGATTGTGGCCTAGCTTTGTAAAGTAACCCTAATTTGTAGTGTTTTTTTTTGAACAATAGCAATGATGTGTTGGTCAAATTTAAGTTTGTCCTCTATGATGGATCCATATGGACGAATTGTTCTGTCTTTGGTATTGATATATGAGGCTCTGTTTGGTGCAGTGCTAGCTAGTGGGAGGACATTAGAGGTAAATGGGATTAATTTTGTTTCTTTGGGATTCAAAAGTTTTTGGAATTCTTCTAATAAGGAATCTTAAATGGTTATTTGGAATTGGGATAGTGTTGGGCTTGAGCAAGCTAGAGTTTCCATTAACATATTGATAAATGTTAGGTGATTGGCTGTCTTGTACATATCATTTATGAATATATTAAATAAGCCAGGTCTTAGTATTGACCCCTGTGATGTCTGTTTGTACTGGCAGGTGAATGGATTAGGAGTCCCGCCATTTGACAGATTGATTTTTAACTTTTGACAGCAGTACATATACAATAGTGGTGCTGTTTAGTCCTAATTTTCAGAATTTGTTGAGGAGCAGAGAGCAAGATACGGTATCAAATGCATTTGTAAAGTCCAGAAATATGGTGGAGACAGGGTTGCCAATATTTCTGTTGTGGTTGACTGTGTCTAGAAAATGTTGTAGGGCAGTTTCAGTGATGTGATAGGGCAAGAAGCCATATTGAGAGGGGAGAAGTAAATGATCTTCTAGCAGAAAGTTTTGGCTTTGATAATTAATACAGCTTTATAGTATTTACAGAGGAGAAGGATTACTGCAGTAGGCCAATATTTTGAAAGTTTAGTGGAGTTGCCTCCTATATATATATATATATATATATATATATATATATATATATATATATATATATATATATATATATATATATATATATATATATATATATGAATTCTTTTTATTGGTATAATGTAAGAAGTTTTCCATACTTTTGGAACAAAAGGTTGTTGTAGTTCAACCCATTTGCTAATTTAAGATATTCTGCAAGAATATTGTCCGCTGCTAATGTAGTGGGGTTTAATTTATTGAAATATTTCTTTATTGTGGCAATTGGAACAAGTTCAAATGAAAAGTTATTTGTCTGATTAGTACTGCAGTTTGGTATGAGAAGAGGTATGTCAACATTCTTTTGACTGATAGGAGTGGTACTAGCTATAAATTACTCATTGCACCTGCAGGCTGTGGTGGCATTAGATTCCTTAGGAAGGGGGCTATAGGTGACCTGATACCTGGCTTTAGAAGATTGTTTATATTAGACCAAAACAATTTGGGAATATTGGAGTATGTTGTTTGTGGTGTTGTGTAATATTTCTTGTTGTCTGTTTTGTCATGGTAAGATTTCTTAGGTGTTGATATTTTTTTAGTAACATTACCATAATGGCTAAACTTACTAAGTAGGTGACCATGTGGAATTTCACTATGTAGGAAACCCAATTAACTTGCATGCCAGATACTTGAATCATGGGCACTGTCAGGCTGCATTGCAGACATACTGATTATCAACCCCTATGCATTACGCACTACCTGGATGTTGATAAAATTATAGCTCTTCCTATTGATGTACCTCTGTTCTTGGACAACTGGTATGGCCTTTATTGTGGCTTGTGCAAGCTATAGCACCCAGTACATCTGGATGGTGGACAATATTATGGAAGCCACTCACTGTGGTGTTTCTTTCTTACATCTCTTACATTGGGAAAATGGATATGCCCATCCACATCTACAAACAGCTTATTAAGAAATGTACTGCGTGTTACAGAAACTGATGTCTGTAATATACCCATTGTATCATTTGTTTGTCCCTGAAAGGTCCCTATAGCTTGTGCAGTAACAACTGCACATACAGTGATGTCTGTTCATATAGTACATAGGTTCATAGGTTCATAGATTAGTACTAAGCTAACTGCCCTTGTGAGCCATTTTAAGCCTAGCCAATTATCCCTTGTGAGACTCAAACCCTGCACCTTGTGTTTGTAAGGCAAACACCTTAACCATTAGGCCACCCTCCATCCATCCACCCATTCTATCTAATCCACGTTTTAGGTGACACGTGGCAGTCAGCAGCTGCATGATCTCTGTGGAAACTCTGAAACAGAAAGTCAGCTGCTGGACCGTTAACTGCTAGTGGGTGATCTACTACTAGTAATGTTTTCATTTTCTCCATCTGCTGTCACATTGCTCTCCCAATTGGGAGACAGCAGTGCTTATTGAAAGTATGTACTGCTACGTCTCTGAGCATCTTTTTTTTTTTTTACAAGTCTGCAACTTTCCATGTATTGTTTGTTCTTACAATTACATGTAACTTTCTACATTCCTTTTGTGTAGTAGAACAATGAATTTTGCCCTGGTTCCACTGACACACACACTTGCATTCATTATGCACTTGGTAGACTACACACCTTCTTTGTAACATGTACTCAATGTGTAAGCCTTTGCACCATGTATAAAGCCTATCTGAATCCTGGTCACTTTTTAATACCAGTCAAATAGCATGTGTTATCTACTTTCCAGACAATACTTATAGAGAGCTATCAAAACCTCTTATTTAATTAATCATGTGCAAAGCATTTGAAACAAACATGCAGTCCAGTTTTAATCAGAGTTAAGTAGACATCAGCATACATTTCCTTATGTAGGAAGTCCTGTCAGAATGTACCAGTAAACAGATAAATAACAACACAGATATCTATACCCTAAACAAATCAGAGAAGTATCTAGATTCCCATGAAATATTTCAGACTGACTCATCCTTGTTAGTTAAAATTGTGGTGTATCAAAGGATTAAAGGATCTCACAGTGCAATCAGAAAAAATCATGAAAGGCAACAGAAAAGTTATTCATCCTTTTTTGGAGCCTAACTGAGCTGCATGAACTGCAGCCCAGTGGAGCATGTGTCCCATGCCTGCCACCTAATGAAGTCACACCCAGTGATGACCCTACTCATTGAGTTAATGCTAGTAACTTTTTATTGAAATTACCTAGAAGTTATCTCTAGCAAGATACTGCACAAGTGTTATAAAAACATTTTTATTTTCAGGAGAGAGAGACCCCATGTATGTTCTACACCCCTTACTCATATACAACTGCAAGACCAACAGAAACCATGACAGATGAGTTATAAGTGTTCCGTTTTCCGTGAGAGTTGTGCCATTTTAGTGTTGTTATATGTCAGTTAGAAAAGAGTGGGGATAAAGCTGTCAGTAGCAGGGATACAGGTTTACCTGCCCCTTGCAAATGCAAATTCCAGCATGTTATATAAGTGCAGTGCTGAGTGGAAATTTTCTCCATTTATTTAGTTATATTTTATCACACATCAAGGAATACAGAATTTGCTGGAATGTCATTTTATTAGGAAGTGACTAATAAAGTCTGTTCCAGTGAGTTGCATAAAAAACAAGCAGACCCTAACTGGGAGTCGCACATACATAAATATGCACTCCTGAATAAGAATGCTTGATGATGGTCTTTGGAACATTTAACCTTTCAGTGATTTAATCAAATTTGTTAAAGCCTCTGATGCTTATTTGTGACCTGTTACAGTGTTATGTAACTGCTTATTCACTCAGTCTTTTATTCACACATACACAGGAAATGTATCCCTACACATTTCTTTGTGCTCTCACTATCTGACATTAAGATATTCATAAAAACATTCACTACCTGAAGGAAGATGTTATCTCTTTTGGCTTATCACTCCTTCCCTGTAACGTATTTAGAAATTTCATCTGCACGGCCTTCAGGACCCCAGCTGTTTCTTACATTTAGGTTCCATTAATGTTGCTGCAAATTTCTAATGTGGTCTTTTCCTTGCCCTGTGGAATGCTAACATAACATCTGCAGCCATTCTGATAACAGATTTCTTCTATGCCATCCTTCTTTCCTCTGTGCAAATTGTGCTGAATGATACAAAATTAATATGATTTATTTAATGGATAGATATCTTTCCCTTTGTAGACTGCATTTTATAAAATTTCATGAAATACTATTGGAATTATAATCCTCATCCACTTCCTGAATCATCTTACATTTCCCAGTGTTAAACTTGTGTTTCTTTATATTTCACACAGTCCTGCAACCAGTTTGAACACTTCTGTATACATATTTGATTGCCTGACATTTACTAGTGCTCAAATGTCAGGACCATTGGGACAATTATATGTACAACTCCTTTACTTGGCCTCTTGAACAGTAATACATGAATAAGGCCCAGACAAGGATCCATATGGCACTCTTTTTATATCCTTCCCAGGAAGACCTGTGACCCCTAAATGTTTAACTTTTTCAAGTTTTGTATATATAGCTAATCAGCTGTTTATTCTTGAGTTTACTTAGCTCATTCAGTTTGTTCTTAAGGATACGATAATTAACAAATATACCAAAATGAACATCATTGCAAAATTAAACTAGACCAGACCCACAGTCTCGGCTTTAGTTACATTATCCTGTATTTATTTGATCTGATATTCAGTGATTAGTGCAGAAAGGCATTAATATTCCATCTGTAGTACCAATCCACTTTAATTGTTTAGTTTCCACTGTATCATTCAGTGACAACAACTGCTCCATTAATATTTCCACCACTGAGGCAACAATCTCCAGTGCTTAATTTCAGGTGATGAACATCTCATTTAGAATGCAGAACATTTGCTGTTAGTTATTAAAGTCCAATCAACCAATTAGATATCCTAAAAGAGATATGAAGATATTTAATACATAACTCATCATGTACCCATTATCTGCACTTCTGTCACATCTCCAATGGCCCAGGTAACAAGGGATAGAAACTGCTGCCATATTTCTTTCCTTGTTAACTAGCATTTTAAAAAAATAATCAAATCTTTTTTTTAATAACATTTAATCAAATCTAATGCACTAAGTTAATAATTAGCAATTGAACTGATATTCACATTATAAATATTTTTCCTCTCAATGCACCTATATGCTGGTTGTTTGGCAATAATATAGCATAAGTAGAAGTAACACTGGAATGAAGACTTTGACACCAGTATTCACTTACTGGAGTTATCTTCTATACCAGTGACAGTGCAATGGAACTGCAGCAGCAAACCATCTGTACTCTGTACTCTTTAGACTAGAGTTTACATACATGTCTATGACAAGGTGTGTGCGTGTGTGTGTGCATGTGTGTGTGTGTGTGTGTGTGTGTGTGTGTGTGTGTCTGTGTGTGATAAATGACAACAGTATTTTCATTTCCTTCTTTGTCTTTGTTAGAGGTAAAATATTACCTGCTCCAAGTGTCCCTAAGGAATCAGCCTAACACCACTGAAAATAATGCTATTTTAGTCCTCAAAGAGAACATTTCCTCATTTCCAATATTAAGCTCATTATTTTAATTCTTCATGTATTTTTTAAATTCATTAAAAAAAGGAAAGAGTATAATGCATGTCACTAGCAAGTGAAGAAATGACGCAATTAGAAAAAAGGATTAAGGTCACAAGCTGTGAAAAAGCTTCTTCCTGTGATTCAACATTTGATTCCCTTACCTTCATTTACCTTCTCTGTGAATATGAGCAAGTCACTTAACCAGTGTGTTTTCCTGATCTGAATGCCTAGTAACAGCATATTAACCTATAAATTTGTTTTCTTACAGCACAAAATACTCATACGACCCTTGCCATTGTATAAATACATTAGTTCATGAAAAGAGTATGGGTTATAATGTAGTATACACTGCTGTGTTGGCCACTTGGGCTTCACATATGTGCCAATGTCAAAAGTCAGACTAGATTGCATGGATCGGTCCTAAGCAGTTTTGGTGTCTTTGTTGGCTGTGTATAACTGTTAGCCTGATTTTTAATTGACCATGAATTTATACACAGTTTTTAAAAGTAGATCAGTGGAATCACTTGAGATCAAAAGATCTAGCTGAGTGGTCAGCATGGCCTCAAGACACCACCTGGCAGGTTGCGTGCCACTGAGGAAATAGTGCCCACCCAGGGGTGCTTTGAGGCCATGCACTACAGATGGAGGGCTCTATTCCCCTTTTAGGGTATTTCCCCAATACCACCCATCCTAGTGGGTATTTTTGTCCAGCTGTTAAAATGTTTCATATCTGTGTTTTTATTAGTGTGTGTGTTTGTGTGTGTGTGTGTGTGTGTGCATGTATATATATATATATATATATATATATATATATATATATATATATATATAGTTTACTATCAAAATGTCACTCGGACAATGTCCGAATAGGAAAACTTGAACGGCTACTGTCAACATTTGATAAAATTGAAAAAAAAGATGTTGACGTCACAACAGCGAATGCACACTAGCCTTCACTGTTGTGGATTCAACATTTTGAATGCAGATCGCACTATAGTGGGGATGGGAAATGTACCCTTTCCCTCACTGTAGTGCAATCTCAGAGTTTGTATATATAAGTAGCAGGGGCTGTGGGGGGGGTGCAGGGGGGCTTGCCTCCCTGCAAATCATTCGTAGCTCATGACCGAAGTGTGGTATTTTTGGCAAAGTCGACATTCCTGAGATGTCGACTTTCCTTACCTCGTTCAGTCATGTTCATACTCATTTATTTGATTTCTGATATTTTGGATTGGAAACATGAACATTCACACAATGCAGGTGAGTGATTTTGATAGTAAACCTCTCTCTCTCTCTCTCTATATATATATATATATATATATATATATATATATATATATATATATATGTATGTATATATATATATATATATATATATATATATATATATATATATTTATATATGTGTGTGTGTGTGTGTGTGTGTGTTTGTGTGTGTGTGTGTGTGTGTGTGTGTGTGTGTGTGTGTGTGTATATATATATATATATATATATATATATATATATATATATATATATACTTATATTTATGATGTAAAACAGGTTCCCTGCATAATATTACAGAGTATTCCAGAGTTGCTGCAGCATACATAATTATTGTTGGTGGAAGTATTTTGCATCTAAATTATTAAGTTATAAAAGTTTTTAATGTCATCACACATACATGCAGACTCAGGCACAATGTCTTACACACATACACACTCAGAGGTACACATGCAAAAGCAGAGTCATACAGTCACACACATACACACACACACACACACACACACACACACACACACACACACACACACACACACACACACACACACACACACACACACACACACACACACACACACACACACACATACACACACACACACACACACACACACACATGCCTTCAAAAATAGTTACTTTCTTGACTAAATATGATGCAGATGTCACTGACATGAAATAAATGAAAAAAAAATCATATAGAGCAAGGATTACAAGTCCCCCCTACCCCAATCCCTGATTTTACAGAGCATCCCTGATTTACCTCCTTTATTTTCAAGTAAATCATTGAGGATTACAGTTAGTCAATAAAGACATTATAGTTTTATATTTCACATCGTTCAAATAATGCATGTTAATAAAAAGCAACTTGGAATCCGAATTTGTGAGGAATGAAGTTGAGAGTTATGTGCTCTCCCTCTCACTTGCTCACTCACTCTTTCTCTCACACAGACACACGCGCACACACACACACACACACACACACACACACACACACACACACACACACACACACACACACACACACACTTGATTTTTTTGCTTATTTTTTACTTCACTAAAAGTGGCCTTTTTAAACCACACTTGGCAAGGTTTAAGTAAAATGGTAAGTCCTTGTTACTGTTATTGCAGTTTCTTTTTCTTGTTGTTTTTAACTACATTTATCAAGCATAAAAAAATGGCTGTTTTTTTACTTTTTTTTTCAGTCTCTGTAAGGGTAGATAAACAAAAATAGGTTTAGTGACTAAAGACTTTGTGAAAAGTAGATTTGAGAGTCTTGGCAAGGGAGATGGCATTAACCAGCTTACTGTGAATCTTGCCATGGGTGCTTACATCTTAGTAAAACATGAAGGGGTGATGAAGTGGTTGCCATGGAGGAGGAGTGAATTCATATTATGATGCATATAGGTAAAGATGAATTGAAAGATGAGGCGGCTGAGATGGTACCAGAGATGCCATGAAAGAGAGCTGAGGAAACATTTTGAGATTTGTTACTGATAATAACATCCAAAGCAATGAGAAAGACAGGGATTAGGGACCATGGTAACTGGCTTTGCCAGAGGCAGGCTTGATCTTAACCCAGAAAGGACAGTTATGCTCAAAGATGATTTGGAAATGTATAGCTCTACAACTGCAACTTTAAACTGAAATGAAAGAGGACATCATAGAAGCATAAGAGGGAGGGAAGGTACTCAGTAATGAAGCAAATGGCGAACACAGACAAAGTATAGGAGAGCATAGCAGAGTAACAGACAAAGTATAGGAGAGCATAGCAGAGTAACAGACAAAGTCTGGGTAATTATGCAATGAAATGGTCCATGAAGGGAATTTCTGGTGCTGCAAGCAGTCTTGCTGGAGTGGAGAGTAGACACTGGTGGTATCAGGGAAACGTGTCCCATTGATAAGTGAGGAAGAGACACAGATGTGCCAGGGTGAAGGGTGTTTGGGAATGAAAGAGATGAAAGGGATGCAGGGTGAATGATGATCTGTGTAAGGAATAACATATAATGTGACAGGCTAAGGATTACCCACCCCAAGAAGGGACAAGGGAATAGAGATGGTTAGGACCTAGAGTTACTGTCCTAGTAATGAAGAAGAGAAAAGGGGGGTAGTAGTCAAGAATCAATGCAGTGCATTGGACTCCCCAGAAATGTCAAAGAAGGATGAAGTGAGACTAGCGGAAAGAATAAATAAAGGGGTAAGAGGAAGAGGGTTATAGCAATAAGGCAAATGATTGTAGAGTGAGTATGAGAGCATGGAGGCCTTTAACTATGTAGGATTCAGCTAACTAGTATGAGTCTGCATCAGCAAAGTCAGTACCCAGATACATGTGAAGATGCTGATGGCCAGCAGTGAATTCCAACTGTCTCATTTAGAGTGTGTGCAGGGGTAAAGCCAATATTGCAGGATTTGGGGTGGGTTATATGGAAGAACAGCACAGTTAAAGATAAGCTAAGAGACTGTGGACAGGTCTAAGGATGAAAAAGCCACTAGAATGGGATAGAAACACTGAACTCAGGATTGGGAACAAGTATATTAGGAAAAGGCAAACAGAGAAAAAGAAGAAAAGGTTAGTGCAAGAATGAGTCTAGCTTTCAGGAAAAATGAGATAGAATACAAGATGCGAGATGTGGACAAGGAAGAAGTAAGGTGCAGGAGGCACTAAAGCAGATGTCAAAAAAGGAGGCATAAGACATGGTCATGAAGAACAATTTGGGATTTGGGGGGACATAGAAGAAATGAGGAAGGGAGCGGCAGTGAAAGGGTGGGACAGAATGCATAGAAAGCAGAAAAAGTAGATACACTGAATATTTTGCCTTAGTTCTCACAAAGAAATGGGTCTAAAACATGGAAGACAGGGAAAGTAGATGCACTGAATTAGTATTTTAATTCCGTATTCATAAAAGAAAGCTAAAAGAGGTATCATGCTAAGACTGAGTGATATTAAACAAGCCCATAGATGACCACCAGGGCACAAAAAGCTGAGATGTAAATCAAACTGGCTGGCTTTTAGGTTGATAAGAGACACAATTCAGATGGGCTGGCTTGGTAGGTCATTAGGGATGTTTCCAGTGTGCTGGCAGATTCCCTTACAGAGATCCTTAATACTAAGCTATAGTAAGAGTGGTACCTTTGTATAAGATGGGTGAGGACAAGAGAATCCTGGGGAGCTAAATATCTATTAGCCTATCAGTAGTGCCAAATAAAAGTCAGGAAAAAAGTCCTGAGGGAAAAAGGCTTGTTGTTTTTCTGGAGGAATGCAATATTTAGGGCAGCAACTAACACGAGGTCCTGGCCTGAAGAAGTTGTCAGTTGAACTTAATCCAAATGTATGACTATTTAATATGAGGACATTGCCAAGAGGTGCTGATATATGTGGCTTACTTGGACTTAACAAAGGACATCGACTCAGTCCTCAGAGGTGGCTACTAGGAAGACTCTAAGGGTTCAAATCAGGCCCAAGACTGGGCATATAGACTATGGTATGGTTGAAGGGAAGATAAAATATGAGGGAACATAAAACAGGATCATCTTCTTCACGAATGACATAAAGATAGGTGCAGCAAAATGGGAGTGTGGGAAGAGTCTAAAGAAGGAGAGAGAAATGCTAACAAAATGTGCAGAAATATAGGAATTGAAGTTCAGTGCAGACAGACTACATGTAGATTGGATCAAAAAGTGTGGAGTGAGAGGATTTTGCAGCAGTGAAAAGAACATTCAGGTACATTCTAAAGAAACAGAAGAAAAATCGAGAGAGTAGTTCTGCTGCACTAGTTTTTTTTTTGGTCAAGCCTTAAACATGGCTCTCAGCTGTACAGATTTTTGCAGAATGTCCAGATTTTTGCCTCATATTTTTGGTCTGCTCCTCATAAAGTTTGTGGTTTTCTGATAAATCATTGAAGATTGAAGTCATTAAATAATACTAAATAATGACAGACATTTGAGTTTCACACTTCACATCCTTCAGAAAATGCATAATTATGCAAAACCTGTTATTCTAGCAACTTTCTAAGTTTATAGGAGCAATATTTAAATTCTGTCCCTATTTTTGGCCTTTACTCCCCCTCCCCCATTCTTTTTGGCTTTGTCCAGATTTCTTGCACTGAGAGGTTGAGAGGTATGACCTTAAATAAAACAAGTTGTTTTCAGTGCTGGAGGCCAAGCAAGGGGATAGACAGCAGGCTGATGGAAGAAATTCAATGGAAAAGCTTTAGAAGTTTGCGTGTGAAATGGACAGGGAAGGAAATGGACAAGTCTGGGTGAGTTGTACTATTCTCATTGAAGATCAGGCAAGAGTGCGGGCATGAAAAGCATTGTGTTGGTGAACTGTAAAGAGATTTGAATTGGAAGGATGACAGCAAGAAGGGCCATAGACAGCAAACTATGTGTACCTCACTCCAGATCTGGGAAAGTATGTTTTTACAAAGGGTTGTAGACCCATGGAATGGAATAACAGAATGGGTAAAGGCAAGTGAATCTACGTAGGCCTTTAAACATTATTTGTTATTTTATTGAGTTTATCTCCAGTAGCAGACCAGTTTGATGAAATTGCTACTTTAAGTAAGAGGGTCTGCAATCTTCATGATAGATATTGGGAGTTTGCTTTCCACTTCACCCAGGTTGGTAATTTATTTATTTTCCATTGGGTTTTGAGAAAAGAGTTCATTAATGGAGATGTACTTGATAAAAGCCACCATGATCCATTCAACAGAATGGAGCAGACATGGATAAAGACTTGGAAGGGAAGGCTTGACTGGAGATAGAACGTGAAAGACTGTAACAACCAAATGTGAATTTTTTGCTCACCACAATGTGCTTTTCCTTCCCTTTAGTTCAAGTTCAAGGGTGAAAACATACGATAGGTATCACATTTTGGGTTCATATTATATGATCGAAAGCTAGACATAGCGAACGATCTGTAATCATACCCAAATGCACAAAACCTCAAAATGTATTCCAGGGAAAAAAATTTGTTGATCCAAAAAAAAAAAAAAAAAAGAATGTACAAGCAACATAAAGTGGGGGGCTGTGCCCCTACCCCATCTTAAATATACCAACTCCAAGACTGTACCACAGTGAAGAAAACAGCAAAGTCTGGAGAACGGCCCAGCAAATTTTTTCCCTGGGAAAAATTTGCTGATGCGTTCCTTCGATATTCTGTGGTTTCGTGCATTTGGGTTTGACAAATGAGCATTGCTACTTCTAGCATTCAATTACATAATAGAAACCTTCACATTTTTACCTGAAACTGTTTCTGTGGTTTACTTGCACATGCTTTTGTTTTTTTAGTGGGAACTTATTTATTTATTTTCCAGGTAAGCTCATTAAGGTTAAGGTCTTCTATTTGGGAGTGACCTAGGATACTTTCTGGTTAAATTACATGCTGTCAGTCACACAGACAAATGGACAGAAGGAATCAAATCCCGGATTACAGAATGAAGGTCATTAATGGCTTACAATCATGGCTGTCTATGCTAAACCACCAAAAAACAAATCTTGCTTTATACCCTACATACTTATTTCTGTCTTCATCAGTTATACTGATTCATTTTTATGTCTGTTTATTGGCTTATCTGGTAGTGTTACTGTAGTAAGGAACATTTTCACTGATAAGCCAGGCCTAAGAGAGATTGCAAACAGTATACAACACAGTGTTTGATATTAGACTCATGAGAAGACAATACAGAGACAGAGTTTTAATACAGGCAGAGAAAATAAAGATCAATGACAGAACTGATCAAAACATATACAGAACAATATTAATAAGTAACAGGTTATGTTTATGCAGCCGTACAGTAGCCAGAGCTTAACTAGGATGACACAGAGATTGCAAGATTAAGACATTGACTAGTCAATATTAATTTTTAATAAACTCCATTCAAAACCTACAAAAAGCCCCCACCAGGCCTACCTTATAAAACACTTATAAATCTGTTTATATATAAACAGAATAAGTTTTAATTTACATCAGGAGAACTGAGGAAATGTGGTAGACAATGATTTATAGGTATTGTCACTGAAGTGCTAGGAGATGGCTGTTTAAATTCCCATTTATCAGCTCACTCCCTGTGAAATCAAATCTCAACGTTCTCCTTTATGTAGATTACAAAGTCATCTACAAATGAGCATAATCCAAAAATGACCACCAAAAGCCAATTAAAAGGCCACCTATGTAAAGTATCAAATTGGGTCATCCAGACTGGTCTTCAAATGAAGTTAGTGATGATCAGCTATTGAACCCTGATAGTGTGAAGTCAAAGATGTTTAACTCAAAGCACTAGTTAAGTTAATATATACCTTCTGGTCCATAACTGACCTCTCAAGCATTAATCTCAATACAGTCCTTAAATTGTGTTATGCCATCCTATTTTTTATTAGAGGCTTCAAAGACTAAAACAGTTCTAAAATCAGGGGCTGAACTAAAATACTCAAAATATTACTGTTCCTCAATCTTGATATCATGTGATAAACCCATTTTAGATACTCCACACTGTACCCTAATGGCATAAGTACACTATCTTCTGTATAATGTTCCTGACATCCAGCTTACAACTGCACCTGACAACACTTGTGCTGCAGTTATAACTCAAACTGAAACTGAATCCTTTTAATCTAGTGTGAAGAACAAGTCTTCTGCACACCCCAAATGTATATGTACCAACTCAAATAATATGAGAAAATGTGTTCAGCGCATACCTCTGAACCTCTTAGTACAAGAAATCTTGACAAAGTCTAACAAAATGGGGGGGGGGGCAAAGGCCAAAAAATAGGGATATATTTTAAAGATTGCTCTTATAAACTTAGAACATTGCTAGAGTAACAGGGTTTGTTTTAACATAAATTTTCTGAAGGATTTGGAGTCTGAAATGGAAATGTATGTCATTATTTAATGACTTCATTCCTCAGATCATCCAAGTGATTTGCCAGAAAACCATAAATTTTATGAGGAAAAGACCAAAAATATGAGCCAAAAATCTGGATATTCTGCGAAAATCTGGTCAGTTGAGAGGTATGGAACTTTAGCATTATGTGCTTATTTCTGTGGACTACTGATGCTAGAATGAGTTCATCCCGGGCATGTGTAAAGAAGCTTGCTTACTTGGTGACATTTTTTTTTCAAATCTTACATTATAACCTGTATAACCTTACATTATATTATGGTTAGATATGCACAAGTGTGTAATGCAGTTTTACTCTTCAGTTCTGCACAAAATATATGTGTTCAAAACAGACAGAGAGAGAGAGAGAGATGATGATGAAATAATAACTATAATCAATGTAAAAGATTGATTGTATACCAATAAGATGACAAAATATTTAAAAAGCACACAAAAACTGATGGAAAACCAACCAAGGGGTATTTATGGATCTACTTATAATTGCAAAACCCACAACACCGAATGTTATTTTCCTGAGATGAACATAATGAATACTAAAAATTCCAAAGGGACAATTTTTCACAGGGCAAGTAAACACTTGCCCAATGTGTGGAAATATGCTCTTTTCTCCATTGTAATGTGATTCCCGGAGTTGGCATATATAGTTAGGGGGTGTGGGGGGCACAGACCCTCACAATGGGGGGGGGTCATAACCCTCCCCCACATAGTCCAGTGTCGTTACATTAAGTTTTGGGCAAGTGTTTACTTGTCCTGAGAAAAATCTGCCCTTTGGGATTTTCAGTATTTGTTATTTTCGTTTTGGGAAAATAACGTTCAGTGTTGCAGGTTTCATGATTTAAAAGTAGATCTCTAGTGATATGACAAACACTGGTTTAGCACTTTTATTATTATAATTCATAGCTGGTTTAAATAACTTTTCAAGAACTCATGTGACTTATTCCAACCAGATACATTAAAACTAATAACAGTTAAGCATTATACATGCTGGAAAAGAATGTGTTAAAATGCCCAAGACCATCAGCAAGTGCATATCAAAAATCATGTCAGTATAAATGCAACAAGTAAAAGTAATAATAAATGCAGTTTTTAAATTAGTGTATACACAGAAAAGTGGACAAGTGTTCATCTTTATCTTAAGGGTTTTGTTTTTGAAGTACGTTTAATACCTGTTGCTTCTTTTAAGCCCGCGGGGTTAATAACTTTAAGGGACAATTGCCAATGCAGTTCCCTTTTTCTCTGACTTACTGTTGTAATTCTTACCTCTCACATCAAAATCCAATTTGTCCAGTATACAAAAGAAAAACTTTTTAAATTCATAAATTGTACTAGCTATATATACCATGCCCACTGTTTTACAATTAAAATGACACTTAATTTTTCAATATTTTGCCAAGATAAATTAATGTGTAATAGGAACACCAACCACATTTAAATATTCCTGCAGGTCTTCTGACTTTCTCCATGATATTTCCAATATGGTCAAGCAGAATCTTAACATTTTTATCACTTTTGCTTACATATTTGGGAAGCTTCCCTGCTGCCTCTGTAAGAACACTCTATTTCCTTTGAACATTTTCTAGTTGTCTAAAATAATTGGCATGATGGAGTCTGTAGAACAAACTGTGGAAACACATTTATATTTAACATCTGCTCTATTTTGAATAAGAGTTTCTGGTTTACCAGAAATGAAAAGTTCTAAATGATACAAACCACCCAATGTTACAGGCACCTTTGCATAAAAGTATTCCAGAGTATCCACAAAGTAAACACAACGTCCATGAACTGCAAAGGTGAGGCTTCAGTACAGCAGCTTCAGTTTAGTAAAAAAATACACTCCAAAACAGCAACCTCAGCTTAATAAGGTGTATACTCAAATTTCTCCAACCACAGAACAAAGATCTGGATTCCACTCGGCTGCAACACAGTTTTATTGGTACACAAGCACTTTCACAAACAGCTTCTTCAGGTGTATAACAACCATTAAAATACACACACCTTATATAACACTTAAAGACAGTCACATGACTCTGCTTAACCATTTTTAAAGGCATATATACACATTCTAAGTGTTACTTTCTTGATCCACTCTTACAAATTCTAAACTTATATAGTATAAAAAATATAAAAATATATATGTTAACAGCATACGTAAAGTTCTAAAAAATTCAACATTCACCTATTCAATGGTCTCTTTTTTAATATTGGTCTTATAGGAACAGAATCATTCAGTCCATGCCCTGAACTAGCCCTTAACCTAATAATCCATTCAGCTTCTTTTTCCTCAGTCCTTGCTTTTATATCACCCCCTCTTATATCGGTGAATGTTCTACATAAGACAACAAATTTAAAAACATGTTGTTCATTAGTAACTGACACATGCTTCGCTAGTGCATTAAAACTACTTCTTTTCTTAATGTGATATAGGTGTTCTCTTATCTTATCTTTTAAAAGACGATCTGTTTTCCCTACATAAAATTTGTGACATGCCTGGCAGATAGCCAGATATACTACATGTGCTGTATCACATTTCGTATAGGTTCACAGATAAAATGTCTTCCCTGTGTCAGGGTGTTTAAATTGTGAATCATTACAAATAAAACTACAAAAGTTGCACTTGTCACATGGTCTAGTGCCCTTTTCGTTTTCTCTACCTTTCAATTCTCTGTCTATACAGAGCCTTCTTTTTAAATTCTTCTTATTTTTAAAGCTAAATTGTGGCTTTGTGCCTACTAACTCTTTAATTTTACAATCTGATGTTAATATATTCCAATGTTCATTTATAATATTAGTGTACAGCCCAACATCTCTTGAATAATTTAAACACATCCTTACATTCTTTCTCTTTCCCATTCACTAATTGTTTTGAGAAATATGGTTTAGCCTTATTCTCTCTTTTACTCATCACATCTTCCATGTTTTTAGTTACCATTCTGTATCATAGCCTCTATCTAGTAATTCTTTTCCTGTCAAAATTAGTTGTTTCTCATATTCTTCGGTTTTTACACTTAATCTTGACGCCCTTAGGAACTGGTTTTGTGCTACATTTCTGAATATAAAATTGGGATGCATACTATCTCTACTTAATAATTTGTTTGCATGGCAGATCTTTCTGTACATTCTTTTGCTAATCTTGCCTGTGCTATCTTTCTCTACATAAACATCCAAAAAAACTGATACCAACAGTAGAACAATTAATGGTAAAGTTAAGAAATTCTGTAGAGTTATTAATGAAGTCTAAGAATTCATATAACTGACTTTCTGTCCCTCTCCATAAAAGAAAGAGATCATCTACAAATCTCCTATAAAACATAATAATTTTATCAAATTTTCCTTTTATAACATTTTCCATTTCCAATTTGGTCATAACGGCATTGGCATAACTATTAGCACAAGGAGTGCCCATTGCCACTCCATTCTTTTGCCAATACATATCTTCCCTAAATACAAAAACGTTATTTTCAAGCACTGTTTTTAACAGTCTTTGTAATATTCCTATGGTTCTACTTCCAACTTCCTTATTCATCTCTAATAGATGTATCACATTTCTAATACCAACTGAATTTGGTATAACTGTAAATAGTGATACTACATCTAATGTAACAAAAAAGTATTGTTCTGATACATTTGTTTCATTAGTAAATTCATATAAATCTCTGAGAAAATGCTCTGTATCTTTCAAGATATACTTTGATTTGTATATCAGGGCTTTCAAAATTTTCTCAATGAATATTGAAGCCGGTTCAGTACACCAATTTTTTCCGTCTACTATTGGTCTCATTGGGGGTCTGATGGAATTTTATGGAGTTTAGGCAACCACATGAATCTTTGGAATAGTTGGATCTGTAACTACTAAATATTTGACCATATTATCATCACAAAGCTCTAGTTCCTCAAAGTGTCTAATTTCTTTTTCTACCCTTGATATCATATTTTTAATTTGTATGGATGTAATTTTTTGATAGAAGTCAATATTATCCAGCATTTCTAGCATCAAACTATTGTAGTCAACTCTATTCATAACCACCGTTCTCCCTCCCTTGTCTGCTGGCCTAATAGTTATCTGGTTATTACTCTCTAAATCATGCATAGCTTTAAATTCTTCTTTACTTAAATTATGCCATTTGCCACTTTCCTTAAGTTGTTTCCGCTCATAATACATTTTATACATATCAGAAATACAAGTTTGCTCAAATGCATTGATTAAAGCATTTTGTTTTGGTACAAAAAGACTCGGTTTCCTGAATGTAGCATCAGACTCTTTCTGCTCATTACCAAATAATGTTTTCAAAGTCAAGTTACGGGTAAACAGTTTCAAATCGAAAATAATGTCAGTGACGTTCATGTCCATAGCCAGTATAAAAGATAAGCCCTTTTCTAACACGTTTGATTCAGAATGTGTTAAACCATAATCTGATAAATTTACAATTAATGTCTTACTTGTTGGAAGGCCTTTTTTATTGTAAATGGACTCACCGGACCTTCGTCGAGTTTTCTCTTGTTTCTCACTATACTTCTCCCCCTCTGTTGTTGTCACGGTCTGCCTCTCCCATTCCTGCTCATAGATCTCTCCCTTATAGGCAGAGGAAAATTCAAGCCTAAAGGGCCAGTTCCTTTTAAAAAAGAAGAAGTTGGATGTGCTGATTCCTTTGAACATTTTCTAGTTGTCTAAAATAATTGTCATGATGGAGTCTGTAGAACAAACTGTGGAAACACATATTTATATTTAACATCTGCTCTATTTTGAATAAGAGTTTCTGGTTTACCAGAAATGAAAAGTTGTTTGTAGTAATTACTCCTTTATCAACAGCTATCCAAATAATGTTATTTAGGCATGGATCACTATACCGCTAACTAAAACATGTTTCATATGGAATCTATCCTTGTTAAATATTATGTCATGTGAACTATATCCCCTTGTAGTGCATGAAACATGGTGACTATGGATATCTGGAAAGAAACAAATCAATTAAGCACTCCTGTAGCATTAGACCTGAACTTAACAATTGTTAAGCATCCCCTGACTCACTCAGTTAAATCAGCCAGCACTGGCCAACAAATGACAACAGCATTATAACAAAAACAGATTTGTTTCTGCCTGCTGTCTGTGGCAGTAATGTGTCCCTGACTTTCTGTAGAATAACAGTAATCTATTATTGCCTTTCTGACAGCACTCACTAAGTGCTTTATGACTTAGAAATCTGACAAAACACTTAAGGACTTCTTTTCTGTAACTGGTAGTACATGGAGCAGAGAAAGCTCCATACATACAAAGAATTATGTAACCCTTTTATTATGTGTTCTCTATATGAATGCTATGATTAAGCTTCGTTCTTGAGGTGAATTTCTTGACATTCATGTCTGGAATTCCTAATAAGCTGGTTATAACTGGTGACACAGTCATAATCCTCTATATCCTAATAAAATGGCCTCTCACTACACTTTTTTTTAACATGTAATGGCTGAAAACTATCATTGTGCAAGTACATATTCTCAAAGATAATTTTTCTAAAAATTACCTGCAGCTTATTACTTACATTAAAATAAAGTGTTACATCCAAATGATAAACTGTTTTTCTCCTTTTGAATTACTGATCCATAAAAAGTTCCCGACCA
Source organism: Protopterus annectens (assembly GCF_019279795.1). Lineage (NCBI taxonomy): Eukaryota > Metazoa > Chordata > Ceratodontiformes > Protopteridae > Protopterus > Protopterus annectens. The sequence goes on along the minus strand of NC_056733.1, from coordinate 1,984,998,584 downwards.
AAGAAAAAGTATAAATGAAATAGGTTAATTTTATATAATCAAATGTTCATTTCAGTGAACCTCCGTTCATCGAGCCTTCAAGAGTGAATGCTCAGATCAGTGAATTTCTAAAACAGGGAATGGAATCAGTTGACTAACCTTGCAATGTCACACACACCACAGTATGTCAAACCCACCAAGGTGGGGGGCTTTGCCCCCCCCCACCTATATATATACCAACTCCGAGATCACACTGCAGTGGGGAAAAGGGAAAATTTCCTGATGTTGGCCAACTAATTCCATTCCCTGTTTTAGGCATTCGCTAAACTGAACGTTCACTTAAGTGAATGATCACTTTTGATGGCTCGATGTAGAAAGGTTTGCGGAGTTGAACCTTCGATTATATGAAACAGACCTTATTGAAGTATATACAAATGAAAATATAAGCATAATAAATGAATATTGTCCTAATATTGTCTTACTCATTGTGCCATAATAAAACTTGCAAGAGAAGGGTCTGTACTTGTCCCCATTGCTATGCCATTTTTCTGAATGTAATATTAATCTATAAAACATAAACATTGCCTGCAAAAACTAAATCCAGTACTGTGCAAACCATCAATTTGTAAAATGGTCAAAGTAGGCATCTTACAGAAAAAAATCACAATGTATCCAAAACTATATCCCAAAATACACAAGTATAAAGTGACTTGACATCCACTATGATCATCAGAAAATGTTTAAACTTATTGTTTTAAATAATATATTTTCCCATCAAACCTAGTAGTGGCTTTATTGTATGATATCAAACTAGTCACTAAGGGGTTAATTTTTCATCTAGAAGCAAAGATAAATTCTCAGTTTTAGATCCCCCTGCAAGCACAGTTTGTTGGTAAGGTGGTCCATTAGGATCTGTATAATGTTTTTGGATACCAGAAAGTATGCAAACCATGGTGAGATTACCTTAAGAAATTATACTTCCTAAAAGTTCAGCAACCCTCAAGTAACAAGTCATCCAGCACAGGAACAATGTGTCTGCAGGCACCACTAATCCCATCAATGAGACTCAGAGTCCACTGCTGATAATACTGGTGTTGTATAGAAACATCAGCTATATTCAACAACATTAATATTTAATGATTACATGTTCACGATGACCACCCCACCCTTTATCAGATTTTATATACTTCAGCTCAAATTATCTTAACTTGTTCAATGCTGCTTATTAATCAATATTTAAAGTATTTCTTAGATGTAAGATTATTTAATGCAGCTTTAATGTCTGTTTCACAACACTTTTCAAATGCAGCTACAGTACCTGTAGGTATGGTTAGAAGTAATTATTTTAAACCCAATGTTCTCACATATAAAAGTGCTTTATACTTTATCTTGTAATACAATTTAAGGTTTAACTTTCTTGTAAACAACTTTTATTCCACCAAAGAGTGGACTATGATAGCTCATTTACTGAACATAAAGGTAAAGCCCTTAGATAAAACTTTTCAGGTTTAGATAAGAGAGTCACTATAGTCAGTTTGTAAATTTTGAAAGTACCATTGTCATTTTGTGTAGTTATTTCCAACTACCCCATTGACTGCTATATCTCCTGTGTGTCTTTCTCTTCAGATTGGTCTGTCTCATTCTTCCTGATAAAACTTTTGTTGTTGAAGTCTAATGTTTGATCGAATCATCTGTTCCTCTGGGCCTATTTAAAAATGCCTTTGTGGTAATATCATCAAAATCTTCTACATAAATAATCAGTTTTTATAAACTGTGGGTGCCTTTTATAGATTTAGAAACAGACAGACAGACAGATAAGTAAATAAAGATAAAGAGGCAGATAGACACAAACACAGGTACACACAGACACACACACACACACACACACACACACACACACACACACACACACACACACACACACACACATGCATACTTAAAAGCAACATTGCTGTTTAAGAGGTTAAGGGAAACAAGTTTCTTATGTCTAACGTTATGGACTTTTAAACTGCAGAAACAAGCTTGGAGAAAGCATTTTCAGTAGGAACAAGACTGAGCCTAGGTTTAATAAGGATTTATGCTCTGGAGTATAGTGTCCTGTGGTGGTTTGAAGTCCCAGAAATATTAGTAGACTTAGTGCAGGCTATGTGCAAGGACCCAATGACCCAAGTATAATCAATATTTGGCCTTAGAGTGGGGTTCCCAACGAGAATAGGTATGCATCAGAGTTCAACTCTGAACCCACTCCAGAAATTACTGGTGCTGGACAGGCCAATAAAGCTGTTGTATGCTGACAATTACATTAAAGACAGTGTCTGAACAAGAATTTCAGCACATGATAGGGGGAATGGAATACAAAACTGAAGGCGCATGGAATGAAACTGAGTACAGATAAAACTGTTGTAATGGCAACAAATGGGGAGAATCAGATCTGACTGAAAACTGAGATGAAAGAGAAAGTAGTGGAACAAGTTAACGGTTTGAAGTATCTGGGAGGGGTAGTTGAGGAGTGAAGTCTGAATGAAAAGGTCAAAGCTAGAATCACAGGACCTGCAGCTAACTGCCAGAGTGTCAGGGGGAGTGTGTGACAGAAGAATGTCAAAGAAGCTGAAGAGTAAATTGTACAAATCAGTGGTGTAACCAGTATGGTATAGAAACATGAGCAGTAAAGGCAGAGCAGTTGAGGAAGCTAGAGGCGAAGGATATGAAATGCCTGAAACAGGTGGTAGGATGCACACTGTGGGACAGACAAAAACATGAGGGTATCGCAGCAGAAGCAAAAGAAGCTCCAATTGTAGAAAAAGTCAAAGAGAACATTTTACAGTATTTCAGGCACATGTGTAGGAAAGTAGAAAACAATCTTGGAACAGACAAGAAAAATGTAAGAGGAAACAAGTGGCATCTAACAAAGAGATGGATGGATTGTGTGAAAGAACACCTGTGAGAAGTCAGGCAAGACCATCAAAGAAGGTAGAAGAGTGGCAGTGAATCAACGATGGCAGTTGATGTGATGCCCTGACCCATACAGAAAAATGGGGAAAAGTGGGTTAATAGTGTTGATATCTGTTAAAGGACAGTGTGATGAAAAAGTAGTTACCATGTTAGCAATGGTGTGGGAAAGAGAAGTTAGAGGACGACTATGGTAAAAAGTTGCATATCTTATACTGATGCTTTTATACTAATTTCCCTGCAGCAGTATATAGCTATTAGAGATTTGTTTTAATATAAAATGATTGCATGGCATAAACACAGGGACTTGTTTTCATACTTTTTCTGTTGTTTTCTTTTTCTTTTTCACAGTATGTTCTATATCCTTAAAAGACAAGGTTACCATGTCCTTCTCTTTTGTGCAATATTTTCTTTGCAATTACTTAGATGGCCATATTCAGTTACTGCTTACCTTGAGAACCTCTGTACAGAACATCTGAAATGTTCTTACATGACATTGTCTAGCTTCTATTCTTTGGCATATTTTAAACATGCTATACTAATCCGTTTCTTCTTCATATGCAAAACAGTTTTTGAATAAGATTTATTATGCTTAAAAAATATTTCTGAAAAAATCAGCTGGAAGAATGTCTTCTGATTCAGTCTCTTGTATCTGTATCTGGTAATGTTTTAGGCACTTCACTCTGAGATTACACAGTAAGGGAGTCATAAAATCCCAAAGTTTTGATAATTTTACCACCCCAGTGGTAAGGAGAGATGGCAGCTAAAATAGGAAAAGAGCTGTGAATCCCTAGACATTTATCAAGTTTGTTGCCATAATGAGTGGGAATGAAGAAAGGGTTACAAACATTTGCTATGTGGGATTGAACAAAATGGGTGCTATGGTGGAAAATCCAAACAGGTAAGGTTCTGTTGGTGCTATTGCCAGATTTCATATAGACTTAACACTAACGGAGACGACTAGCATAGAAATACTACATAGAATTAAACAACTTTATCATGCTCTTTTTATGTATGGCACTATGGGAATCATTTTGTCAGATGAAAGTATACTTCACATCTAGGGGATTTGAAAAATGCTACTGAGAGATGTGAGTAGGAATGGATTACTAGAATGAGAGCCAATAGGGGCTCTGGTTTGAATGGCCAGATTCCACTTTAACCTGATCTGAAACAGTAGACTGCCTAGGACCTGACAAACTAATCTATCTGTTATTTATTTCCTTAAAGTATTTGATATATGTTTTTATTTAGTGCTGGCTCATTCAGTGATTAGCTGTTAGAAAATGAGACCAAACAAGATATGGTATTTCAATCTGATAATTAGTGAACAGTGAATACTATAGTATGATTGGATGACTCCATGAAACATCACACCTGATGGGCCAATGGTGTTTCATGTTCTCTTAGACTTTTGAAAGCTCATAGATAGCATAGTGTGACAGTGAAATAATTTATTTATATATTGTTCACTTTTTTATATTATTTGTTATACATTTTTAGTGTGTATTGATTCATATAGCGATTAAGCAAGCAATAATGCATGACAGGGTGTGTGTTAATGTGTAATTAATGCCCACCCAGGGGTTAATTACACATTAACACACACCCGGTCATGCATTATTGTGCTTAGAGAATGGGATCTCTGCAAAATTGGTGGTTTACTTGCTTGTTTATTTTTTAAGTACTATATTATTTTTTATATATTTTTAATGTAAAATAGTTCCTCTGCCTAATGCTGTTGGAGGAAGCATTTTACATCAAACATATATATAAAAATAATATAGTGCTTAAAAAAATAATAAGCAAGTAAAACACAACAATTTCACTTAGAGCCCATTCTCTCTCCTATGCACACATACACAGTCTCTTCTGCTTTCACACACATACACATACACACACACACACACACACACACACACACACACACACACCCTAAGTCTGCTCTGCTTTCATACACACATTCAGTCACACATCGCTCTCACTTTCTCTCTCACTCTCTGTCTCTGTCTCATACACACACACACACACTCACTCACACACACACACACACACACACACACACACACACACACGCGCGCACATGCAAACAGTCTCTATTGCTTTTTTTTTGTTTTACATTTTATGCTCATTAAACAGCAGAACCACTGCTTGGCATGCGTAAAAATAATGGCAGCCATTCAGTTTTTTTTTTTGCTCCACGGCAGCTTGATATGCTGCTGTGAAGTGGTGAACTCATTTGTCAGCAGGCATTACTTGTACATTAATATCCTGCTGGAGAACATTCATTCTCCAGTTATGGTGTTGATGTACAGTTTGCCTATTCTCTAAGCTTTTTTGAAGATGAGATTGAATCAATGAAATACTAGAATGAAAGTTGATAGAGATTATGCACAGGTTCTGTTATAACTTGTTTTGATAGCCTGTAGGCTATGTAGGGTATGATGAACTAACTTATTTAATTGTTGTTTATCCTTTTGATATATGTTTTTAATTTGTGTTGGCTGATAAAGTGATTAGCCTTTTGAATATGAGATCGAATGGAATATGATAACATCATTCTGCTATCTCATGAATAATGAATGCCATATCATGACTGGGT
>NC_056733.1:1984888054-1984988054 GCF_019279795.1 Protopterus annectens | reverse complement strand
AACTTGTTCTACACCTCACCACTTATCTACAATATTAAAATTTTCTGTTGTACTTAGTTCCTTTCTTCACTTCCATTTCTTTGAATTTCTAAGCACAAATCCCACAATCTATTCAGTGTTCAGTATCTAGTTGCCTCTACTTTCATATTAATGTACTCTAATTAGCAAACTTATGTGTAATCATTACTGTTTATTATTTAATGACTTTTCATGTGATTTACTGAATGCCTGTTTAAAAAATGTTTGTAATATGTTGGAGCTTTTCTCCCTAGGCCTCTGCTGATAAGTTTTTTCCCGGTCGGGCAAACCCAGTAGAGAAAAGAAAAATAAAAAAATAAAATCAATTATTCAATCATTTTCATTGCAGATGTCTTATTTATTATGCCATTGGTGTGGGTCATGGCCAAAAAAGATACTTGGTCCAAGTCACTTTTGAGCTTAACAAATGTTCAATAAATAAATAAAATGGTGATCTTTGGAGGTTTTGTTGTACATCACAACTGAAAATTGTAATGATGCATTTTCAGTGGCTGGCAGCAGTTTATGTTTTTCATGTTGTCAGTTAAGTTTATGAAGCTGCAAACCTAGACATTTTGGTGATAGTTTTCTGAAGAATGGCTCTGTTTTGGAACTGGCAATTGCTGACCAGCAGGGAAGCTTTTCCAGTTTTAGTGTAAGACTGCCCATGGTAATGGCAAGACTAATATTAGCACATGGTAACTTCATAGGTTTATAAGATAGTTTGAGCTGTGTATTTCTTCACAGTCATGTAAATGTAGAATTAAAGTGGCAGAGATGGACCAAGAACAGGGCTCAGAAACGCTAAGTAGTGCAGAAGACAAATATCTCATTCCATACAAGATAGCATTTGTTTTACTTGTCCTTACAGTTTTTATCAAAATACAAAAACAGCTTATTGATGTCACACTGAAGTTTTAGATTGGAAGATCATTGGCACAGACTATTAGATGTAATTCATGCAGCTGAAGAAAGACTATTAATTTACAGAGGGTCGATTCATGAGGCAAAAAAAAATAAAATGAGAGACTTTGGGCGGGTCTATATTAGAACATCGAAGTTTCAAAACTTTGAATGTTCTAATATCGACCCCTATTCAGCGAACGCTGAAAATAGCGAAGATACAGAAAACCACATTTTTTCCTAGGGAAAGAATTTGGTTGTCTGTTTCTGTCACTTTGCTATTTTCAGCGCTGTGGTGGAAAGTTATGGGTCAGGTTCAGGTAAATGTGCAATTGGGTGTGGGTTAGGTGAGTTAGGGTTAGGGCACGGGTCAGGTAAGTGTGCGATTGTGAGGATGTGAGGGTTAGGGCAGGGTAGATGAGTTAAGGTTAGGGTGCGGGTGAGGTGAGTATGCAATAGTGATGAACCTTAGGGTTACGGTTTGGGTTAAGGTAAGTGGATAGTTAGTGGTGTATGTACAGTTTAGTGTAGGGTTAGATTTTAGGGATATGTGTGTGGATTGCTGTTTGTTTGGTGTGTTTGTGTTGTGTGTATGTGTTTTGGAACAGCAAATTTTTTCCCTAGGAAAAAATTTGCTGTTCTGCATGTTCGATGTTGTAAGCGTTCGCTTAATAGGGGTCGATATTAGAACATTCGAAGCTTTGAAACTTCGATGTTCTAATATAGACCCACTTTGAGCAGTAGGGTTGAAGGGGAGGCAAGACAAAGAATTTCCAAAAAGTATCTGAATCCATCCATCTAAAACTGAGGTGGAGTCTCATACAAGACACTAAGCTATGCAGCCATTCTGTACACGCACATATATATATATATATATATATATATATATATATATATATATATACACACACACACACACACACACACACACACACACACACACACACACACACACACACACACACACACACATGCACACACACACAGTTGCAATGGTGGTTTTAGCTCTACTAGATGCAGTAAACCTACATTTGGTAATTCAATAGTTTAGATCTTTTCACATCAGTTTATTCATTTGGGCCGTATGATAGTTAATGATGATACATATATTTCTTACAGAACTAAATTAGAACAAATGTTTAGAGAGTGAGTACCCTAGAGACCTAATTCTTAATATTAGTAGTCAAATTACTGACATTAGGAAGATGAGATTCAAATCCTTGCTGGGAATGGTACTTAATGAGAACTCTATGAATACAACAGAATCTTTGTATTCTAATGCTGATGAAGGTGTGGATAACAATTTTAACAAAGCATTAGTGATGTAATATGATTGTGAAGTAACAAAGCTAACAATATAGTTGAAGCAAACTGGAAGATATTTTTGGCCACTAAGGAAATTTTACCATTGGTAGGACAAAACCAACTTTTGTTTATAAAATGGGGAGTAACTTATAACAAATTCTGGAAAGGAACAACAAATCTGAATGTACAGACCATACCAGGCGGACCTTTAAATGTAGAGTTTATACTCAATGTAAGCTTATTTTAAATGATGATAAGGTAAATTTATAAAATAGACATCATAACATGGTGACTATACACAAAGGTAATTGAGGAGGTAAAGATTTGGTATACTTAGCCAAATATTCATCTTGTCCTGCATTTTTGCAGGGAAAATAGATAGGTTATTTGGAAAAAGAATATATAAACATTGTTATGACATTTTTAATTTGAACTTGAACAATGCATTGCACAAACACAGTCATGTATGTGAGTGATTTCAGAAGTTTTTGTTTGGGATTTTGAAAATCATGTTCCCATACCCTAGGGGTGGTACATGAGAGAATATGTTATAAAATAAAGACCTACTTTGGTAAATAAGACTTAATGCCACTATTCCCCCAGGTTTAAATGAATATATATATATATATATATATATATATATATATATATATATATATATATAAAAACATAGAAGTTAAATGTACTTTGTAAATATTTTTTTGTTATTTAAACTATGGATGGAATTGACTGGGTCTGTTAATTAATGACGTAACATAAATATATTTTTACACTTTTTATACATTTTTGTTTTTTATTTTTTAATATTTGCATATTTTCCTCTTTACAAATTCAACTTTTGCTGGGTATCATTATTTAGTATTGTTAGAATGGTGCCCAATACATGCCAGTTTAGGAAATAAGTATGATCAATTTGATCTAAATATGAATGAAAGTTACTCCAACATCTTAATTATCTGTAGTCTTTCATAATAAAACTAGCAGACAAGGAGGGCATTCTGGTTATATTTCCAAACAACAGTACATATAAATATGCATGAATTTGTTATTTATAGTGGAAAATTATAACTGAAAATTCAAATTCTTCTTTACAGCAGGAATTAATAAATGAATTATTTTAATTATGGTTGTTAGTTTGTCTGTCATTACCTCAAAGCAAATTAATACATTTTTAGTTTTTGAACCAATGTCTCTCTTTAAATTTCATAAATCAGTGGTTTCTCCTTCAGGTAGACCTATTATATCAAAGATAAATGGTTATTGTTCAATGGTTGACAGAGTTTCATATTTTATTACTGGTCTTGTGTGAAAACATTATGATCTTATTTGATGGGCTGTTTTGTTAGTTTTTTTCTTTGGATACAGCATCTAAAAATTTTAATTGTGATGGCAGAATTAAGTTTTGAATTGTTGATATTAAATATTATATACCTCTATACAATACAGTCATTGATTTAATACAGTTTCTTATTTTCATGTATAAGGAGATTATTATATCTTATTTCTATAAGTGTTTACATTTTTTAATTAATAACTCTTTTGAGTATATTATCTGTAGCTTTTTTCCCTGGGTCTTCACTAAAAGTGGGCTCTGCCCAGTCAAACAATTCCAGTTAACAAATGCAATCAATCAATAAATAGATATACATTTTACTTCCAGTTAAGATGTTTGGTTGCTAAGGCAACTTTTCCCCATAATCTGTTAACCTTTGTGTGGGCCAAGTGGTAGATTCATTTTTAAGCTAACATGCTTCTTTTTTTGTCTAAAAATAAACTGTACTTTCAATATATTGATGATTTATTTCTATGGTATAAGCAACTGAATAAAAATTTAAAGACCTTTTATGACAAAGGAATGTTAGCGTTCAAGTTTTCAAATGTGGCTAATTTTTGTATTGTAAAGTATTTAGATCTACTACTAGAAAGAATGGAGGCTATGACATGTATTTGAATGTGTAGAAAATAAATATCTGCTTACATACCATTCCGTGTTTCCAGCTCCCACCCACTACACAAAATTAAGGCTCTACCACATGCTGAATTTGTGACAACATGGAGGTCTTACATAGGTGATGGAACTCAGGGGATAGTTACATACCTTTCTGGAAAAGGACCTTTCCCCCAAGAATGCAAGGGCACGTCCAACTAAACTAAACTAAATATTAGCAGATGCCGGTCGAGGATAGTCTTTATTTTAGTCCTTATTTTGTTGCTTATTTTGCACATTATATAAAATTGGTTACAGGTATTTTGCACACTTACTTGTCTACCTTATTTTTTATCTAGTCTTGGAACAATTTATGCCAAATTGTGTAAATTTGCAAAACTAAATATTTATCAGAGCAATTGGACTGTATAAGAATTGACACTTCCCTGCTTGACAGTTGTTTAACATGCCCTGCATATTATATGGTACTTAAGTGAACTGTCAACATCATTTTTTTAATCCATTTGGTGATATTACTTGTAAATAGGTAGCTGTTAATTAGGTTTAGTTTTGCGTGTGATGTTCTTTTTTTATCAAACCTCTTGCTATTAAAACAAATATACATAATAAGAAATAACAGTTAACATGGAAAACAACAATTTTGGTACAAAAAGAATGATACTTTTTAGAAAAACACACCAAGAATTCCAAAACCCTCCTCGTACTCTTTATTATTACCCAGGAGATGGTATAAGAGGACTTCACTAATACATACTCAACACAAGAGGGTAATTCAGAAAAGGTCATTCCAAACTGAGTCACTCAGAATGTTGTGGACTTTAACTATGGAAATAACATCAAATGTCTCCAACTGTGCAGCTAACAACATTTAACTTTCACAAAAGAAGGCTCCTTGATTCAGTTTAGAGCTTGGTACTTTAACACCACATGGAATTAATGATTTAAATATGGCTTTTCAGGGATTTCTTGATATCCCTACTTCTTTTTAAAAGTCATATGTAAATGAATAATCTGTCTGTTCTGTTCATATTTCTCTAATTCATCTGACTTTCCCAGGCCAGAATAATATCTATACATTTTCTCAATTTCATAAAACAACATAGCCCAGATATTGACATTTCTCTTTCATTTACAAGTGTATACTGGAGATATCCCTCAAGATTGCAAAGGTGCCACAAACCATAATTCCATTACCAATTGTACACATTCTAACACCCCCCAACTTTCTTTGAGATGTATTATCCAATAACAAAAAGGTCTTTTCTGTGTCTAGAATACTCAAAAAGTTAGTAGATTAAGACTTATGCTCTTACAGATATTAAATTTCATCATTTTAAATAAGTTCATCATGGAGTTCAGTCTTCATTTAGCAACTCAACTGCATTTTAAATGTGGCCAGTAATTATAATAGCATAATCACATTGATCTAATCTGTAGATGTCTTTTAGTTTACCATTCTGTTTTCCTCTCCCATTTTTCTAAGTAAAGTTTTGCTGATCAGCTCACAGTTCTAATATCTTTTGATATGTTCCTTTTCTCTCTTTAAATACATCTTCCCCTCTGACTTAGCCTCTCAGAAACTTTGTTATGAAAATGATTTTCTCCTTTTAAAAAAGTAACAATTACCTTACACCTAGAAAATAACTCACATGACAATTGTACAAATCTTGCTTCTGGTTTAACAAACATAGACTTATTATGAACGCCAAACTAAGCAATTATCTTCAGTACACCCCAATAACTTTTTTATGGTTCTTCTTTACATCTCTGAGACCCTTGGGTAACTTCATATCTTGACTGAATACCGTAAAGTGCAATGGCATTTATCTAGACTGCACATTCTCTTTTCATGCTCATGTGGAATATACTTTAGTATGCATGGCATAGTGACTGCTAAGCTTGGAAAATTAGTGGTATTACATCTGTTTGTTTTGCAGTCAATAAGGAGTGTGTCAGAAAAGAGACCTGCAGAGTTTCTGAGGAATACAAAACAAGCATGTTGCCTGCTGTGATGTACAAAGGCCACTCTCTATAGAAGAGATTAGATTCCTGATCTCTGTGTCAAGAGAGAGGGTTCAGCAGAGGATTCTCCAGTGAGGTAAGTGAGAAAGGCAAAGGCAGTCTTATGAAGCACTCCTGAAACATGAATAGGAGCCAATACCCCTCCAAGCTAATTACCCTGTAAAGCTGAGATAACTACCCACACCAGTGTAGGGAGTGTGATGGAAGGTATTTATAAATACTTTTTTAATGGTTAGCTTTAGATATATGTAAAGCAATGCTTTCTTGCTAACTCTGAAAATATTATTAAAATTATACTGACTGCTCTGGTAGAGTTTTTAGTGGACTCTAGAACAGAAACTGCTGCGAAAAATGGGGATAATTAGTAGGGCATATAAAATGTTGTATAATAACTATGAGAATCAATTAGAGGAGGTTAGAAAGGATTGGAAATTTAGAATGGAAAAGGAATTTACAAGGGAACAATGGAAAGACATATGTATGTCTCCCAAATATGCAACAAAGTCCAGAAGGTTTAGGATTTTTGCTTGGAGATGTTTGCATATATATTTCATACTTCAAACAGAATTCAAAGATTTTTTCTTAGGTAGGAACAGATGTTGGAGGAGTGGTGGGGAAGGAACAGACAACTGGGAACATGTTTTTTGGGAGTGCAATGAGCTGACAGATTTTAGAAATTCCCTACAGAACACTCTGTCAGAAATAATGGAGAGCAAATGGTTGTAATTAAGAACAGGGTATGAATTGCCTAGACCTAGTAAGGCCTTATTAAATTTAATTATATTGGCTGCCAAAAACACAATTAATAGAAAATGGATGTCAAAATTTAAATGAAATTAATTTGAAGTATTGCATATTGTAAAAGAGATAAAAAATGGAAATTGGGTTTTTAGAAAAAGGGAAGAAGCAAATTACATATAAATAAATGGAATTGTGAGAACAATCCATGCAGAATAATGTTTAGGATGAGAAGTAAGGTTTAAGGGAAGGTAGGAATTCAATAATTTATGCAATGCTGGACTTAATGAGAGCTGTTTTAAAGAGAAAAAATATATAAAGTATAATGATGTAAAAAATGTTAATATGGTTTGTTTTCTGTTCTATTAATGCATATGTGCCTATGTTTTAACTGATAATTTAATAAATGTGTTTAAAAAATTGAATTGACTAAAATGAAATGAACAACCATTTCTTTTTCCCCAGTCTTGAAAACAGTCTTCAAATTAAAAGCCCACGCTTATTGTTTCAGTGCAACACAAAGTATTCATTCAGTTTAAATTCTCATGCAGAGTTGCTTTATACCTGACTCTTAATTTTCATAAAGCTCTTTCAATATGCATTGTAGTGTTCAAACCTAAATACACATAACTGTCTCACTGCAATATGCAGTAATTGTATCACCAGTGTATTACAGAAAGCTTTAAAATATGCCAGTTCACGACTGTCTCAGTTTTGCAACCATGTTTGTATTTTATATTTTTATTTACTTATTTACTTATATATGCAAACTAGGAATGCCCATCTGGGAATTTCCATTTTCATTGGAATCCTGTGGAGACATTTTCAAGAAAATAGCCCAGCATTGATAGCAAGAATGTATGTTAACTGAGCCCTCCACCACAGGTCTATATTAACACAACTGTTAGGGTGTGCCTTAGTGGCTCTGTTTTATTGTGTTGTTTATTTCAGGGGTTCAGGGAATACATAAACCTGGGTCATATTAAGCATCTCTAGTTTATGGACGAGACAAACGTGTTTGTACATATTGCTATTGAAGAGAGAGTAGAATGCTTAAACTGATGTGGGAGAGGAAAATATTGGAGTGAAGTGGCAGGAGAGAAGAATGAATATAGTTTCTATTGCAGAGAAAGGTATTGGAGTGGAGAGGAAGGAGATATGTGTAATATAAAAGCATGTCACTATACTTGGTATCCTACAGACTGCTAAGAGGTGACCTGTGTTTGGTATACAGAGGAAAGAAGGCATCCTCTGACCCAATACTGATGGATTTACTGCACATCAGCAAGTTAAATGGCATCAGAAATACTCAAGTCTAGGGATCTAAACATCTTCAGAAAAATAAACAGAATGGTTTGGAGGAACAGGTATAACTCACAGAGTTTACTGCTGCTCTGGAACAGACTCTCCATCCACATAAAACAAAGTTCATCCCCTGTCCATATTCATGCACAACTTGGATCTATGGATAGGAAACAGAAAATTCACCCCAAGACTGTTCCTGTATTACTAATGGACATAGGCAGCTCTTAAATTTTTTATCCCCTGCATGGGTCCTCTCAGATTATCAATGCTATGATCCCAGTTATTCTCATTAGGGGTAATATATATTTTTTGATGCTAGTATGGGTAAGGCCATTCCCTAACCAAATGGGATAGGTTAATTCAATCACTAAAAGGTAAATTGGCCAGGCTTTCAATGACCCAAGAGTGCAGTTAGCCTGGTACTTACCTATGAACGTATGACCCTATAGGAATGGAACAGAAAGGAATTAGGGGTACACAGTAGTTTTAGTAGCTCAGTATTTGTAGCTTACTCAGGTAGAAGTTTATATGGTTGGTTGTGATGATAAATGAGATGGGTGTGAGTTGAAGCTCTAAAATGAAATTATTGCATTGGTTATGAAGATGGTTGGCAACTAGCTGAATGAAATGGGATATGACCTAAAGCTAAGCTAGGAAGTTATGTTAGTATAGGCAAAAATGGAGGTAGGGTAGAGAGCAAAGCACAGCCCAGAACAACATGACCATGCAGAGTAGGGCTATCCCACTCCCCATGCTGTAACTACTCCAGAGGAAGCAATCTGTAGTACCTGAAGACCTGCACAGGAAGAGGACTGGGCATCCAATACTGTGGTCTTTGAAATAGTTAATTTGGGATAAGAAGCACCATTACAAATTTGAGGTGAAACATGTCTGTTTTGATGTTTTTCTTTTACACAAAAGTTATTTTATAACCAATCATTTATTAGGTGGTATGATCTTTGTTATATTGTTGTAAAAGACATTTTAGTATATAAGGAGGTGTGATTGAGCAGTAGTGGCAAAATTCTGATTGGTTGTTAGTGAAAGGATGAGTGTATGGAGCTTTGTAAGATGCCTTGACCTTGTTGTTAGGTGTATCCAGGAAGTGGTGAACCAACCACTACTATATCCAACACATCACAGGTAGGTAACCCACATTAAAATGGCTTTTCCATACTCCAAGCAGCTGGTAGACAAGTATCCTCTCTGGAGGTGGGGTAAGTTCACTGACACTTCTTTGTCATGTTTCTTGTTCTTCAAGGTACTGCAGCTGGTATTTTTAACTTTATGCCTGACAATATAAAATAGGGGTAGAATAGTAACGTTTTACTATAACGTGTTGCAAATAATATACAGTGGTTCACTGTTAAGAATACAAAAAACATGTATAGTCTTAAAGTCACTGCTGTTTACCAATCATTTGTATTATTGAAGCTAGGTTAATTACATATTCAGAATTCTATATGTTGCTGTTCAAATAAATGACTTAACTTCTCAGCATTTTAATTTAAAATTTGTATTGTGTTACTGTCTAAATGTAGCATTTTTAGTATTTTTAAAATAACTCCTTAAATTCATATATTAACTATACATCATTGGCGTTTTATTTTCTCATCTTTACCTTTGCTGACTGCATCTCTGATGTTTGGTGGACTCTTTCCTTGTTGGGCAATATTTTGTACTCTGTTATTTTTATCATTGCTTGATTTCATTATGTAACAAGATCTGAGTTGAAAAGGGGCTCTGGAATCCAAGAAACATACCTTGAAACAAAAAAATAAAAATGGAATTTTGGAAGTGAAATGTGCTGCTCTCCCTTCTTTTTTGTGGATTTATAATTTTATTACAGCCATTTCATGACTTTTCTGTTGCAAAACTCTGTTGAGCCGTGTACACACTAACCACCAGATTTCTCAACCTTTTTCTTTTTATTCAGTAGTGGTTCATCAAGTTTTCTCATGACTGAGGCAAAACTGACGTGATGATATCTTACAGATTCTTTCTCACATTAGTCTATTGAGGGGGAAATCACACCTGTCCTCTTCTAGTCAGCAAGAGCCATACCCCTACATTACATTTTTTTGGAAAATATTAGTTAGTGGTGCCATCACTTCTCCAGACAAGTCTATAATCATTCTAGTGGCAGCACTGTCAGACCATTTGGCTTTTCATATGTGTAAATACTGAAGCTCTTAATTTCTCTTTCTTTCTTTCTTGGTAACTTGCTTTCTTTCTTCTATGGCAAGATAGAAAGCATTCCTTTGTCCTGGTTCCCTTCAATAAAACACATCATACCAAATGACGTTCAACGACCTTTATACAATATTATTAATTACAACTGAACATAGTACAACTGATTTTAATCACAGCAAGAACATCCCTGTAATGATAATGAGGACAATATGACCTTGCTCAACCTGACCCAGTAAGCAGTGTCCATACCTCTACTCACTTACTTCATTTATGAAGCAGCGGCCAACAACTCACATCATATACCATTTACTGAATTACACATCCCCCAAGTCCTTTACTTATGAAGCAGTGTTCAACAACTCACTTCATATACCATTTATTGAATTACACATCCCCAAGTCCTTTACTTATGAAGCAGTGTCCAACAACTCACTTCATATACCATTTACTGAAATACACCTCCAGCCAAATAAGCAGCAAATCCTTATCTCTGCTCACTTATATTTACCAATTATTGCCCCCAATTGCTCACTTTCCTTTCCTAACTTATTGAAATGAACTTCCAAGCACCAGAGGGGGAACAAAAAAGGGCAAGCCCACCCCCCTTCTCTGCACTACCTGGACTAATAAAATAACCACAATCCACCAAAAAACAGGGAGGGAGGGCGGGCAGCAAGTTCATGCCAAAACTTGATTCCTTATCAAGCTGGACTTGCCTAAACCCCTTAAACCCCTCCCCACCCCTTACCTCATTTCCTCCTAATCAACCCTCCCTCCATTTAACCCTTTCATCCCCCCACCCTCTTAACTCCCTCTAATATATTTGTCTAACCTCCTTCTGAAGATGTCCCTGGACAAATTGTTTTTTTGCCAAACCTCATTTGTCCCGGTCCCTTTCAGTAAAACACATCACACCGAATGATGTTCGATGACCTTTATTAAACTTCCATAACATGGTTTTGATAACCAATATTATTAATTACAACTGAACATAGTACAGCTGATTTTAATCACAGCAAAAACATCCCTGTAATGTTAATCAGGACAGCATGACCTGACCCAGTAAGCAGCGTCCATACCTCTACTCACTTATTTTACTTATGAAGCAGCATCCAACAACTCACTTCATACACCATTTATTGAATTACACATCCCCCAAGTGCTTTACTTATGAAGCAGTGTCCAACAACTCACTTCATATACTATTTACTGAATTACACCTCCAGCCAAATAAGCAGCAAATCCTTAGCTCTGCTCACTTATATTTATCACTTTTCCTTCAACTGCTCACTTTCCTTTCCCAACTTATTGAAATGAACATCCAAGCACCAGAGGGGGAACAGAACATGGCAAGCCTGTCCCTCTTCTCCACCCACCAGCCTGACCAGGCTGTTCCCACCTCTCTTACCAAACTTTCAACCCAGCCACCCATCAAAAGGCATAAAGCCAACAGTCATTCATTGTATGCCATTCTCTCAAACCATTCTGGATTCATGTCATCACCTCCCACAGCCCAATCCAATAAACAGCCAAGGTAGCCATTTGCCTAAACAGCTAAAATTAACCCCGATCCCTCTACAATGCTAAAGTGACAACCATAACCTTGTAACCTAACATAACCTCTGTATACTGGTAAACTCTTTCTTACCTAATCACCAATAGTAGCCTCACCATGATTTCCCGATCAGTACCTACCAATTGCACCACCCAAAACTACACCTACACTAGGAAACCCCCCAAAAGGACAATGTACCACCAAA
Organism: Protopterus annectens; assembly: GCF_019279795.1. Taxonomy (NCBI): domain Eukaryota; kingdom Metazoa; phylum Chordata; order Ceratodontiformes; family Protopteridae; genus Protopterus; species Protopterus annectens. The sequence continues at coordinate 1,984,975,862 of NC_056733.1, read as the reverse complement.
ACTCTAAGAAGCCTAATGTCACCCAAAACAAAAAGGTCAATGATTTGCCATCATGCATAACTACCGTCCCTTTTCCTGCCCAATGGATATACTAATAATCCCAATGATATTTCCTTTTTTAATGGATCCATTGCCTGGTAATCCTGCCATTGAACCCACTATCCCTTATAAGACAAGAAAACCGTTGGCAAACAAAACCACCCTGTAAATGTCATTAGTACATCCATGGAGTAATAACTATACATACTGTAGGTGAATAACCCTCCATAAACCACAGCCGACCTTTGCAACCAGCTTACTTTGACCATGGGCAATGTGTCACAACCTTCAACCTATCACCTATACCCTACCAGCATAAGCTCCTTGCAAAATTTTTGTAAATTACCATACTCTGTCACCCATGGAATTGTAGTCATTGCAGCTAAATCCTCCTTAACCAATAGGAATGCCCCATCTTCTTCACAAACCTGCACCAAATAACCAAACAATCCATCCCCCAATCTCCTACCCCTTGGTGGCTGCAACACCCCTACCACACTTCACTTATAACAGCTACACTAGAGTCCTGCAATACACATCTAATACTACTACCCAACCAGACACATCTCGGCTAACAGCACCATGAAACCATACCACTGTTATAGCAACCAACATGGCCCTGTCCCCCCCCCCCAGACTCCCTCTGCTGAAACTATGAAGCCTGCTAAACTGACTAATTCAGAATTCCAAACTCCCATTCCAAATCTTTTCTGTAACTAAATGCGGGAAGTCACAGGTTACAAGACTCCCATCCTTGCCCCAAAACTCACTTAACTAACCATTAACCCAACCCAATCCTAAACCCACCCCCTTCAGCTATTGCATCTCTAACCCACCTATGTAAACTAAACACCTGCTTTACCATGCTCGTAACTTACCTAAAGCACACCTGTCACCACTGTAAGCCCAAACCGTATGACTCTTATTTGCCTAAATGAGCACCTGAAATGTAAGGGACAGGGGCATGTGTGAAGATCCCATCAATACTGAGGCAAAATGTGGACATTCTACAGAAATGCTCACCATTGAAAAATTATATGACGTCTTCCTGTTTTGATTCCTTGCTGTTACTTGCGTTTACATGCAAGCATACCAAAGTACATTTATCTACTTATTGTGATTAACTAGTCTTATTACTGTATTGTAGTAAGTACAATAAATACACCGAGACACTGCTTCAGTTAATACACATTTTTTACTATTACATTTTCATTTTGGATCTACAAGCATGCAACACAGTTGCTGTCAGCTGTCTAAGGCAAATTCCCAAAGATTATTTACTATTACACTCATATTTATACAAAAAGTATGATATTTTTTCACTCTGATGTATAACAGTTCTTTTTTTGTATAACAGTTTTCCTTTGTTCCTTTGTCCTTTATTCTTTGTAGTTTGATGATCCAGGGAAACTTGCATTATCTGAAACGTGGTGTTCCAGCACTATCTGAAACTTGATGTTCTAACTTGATCTTGCTTGACGTTACATCTCTTTACTTCGTTGATGTCCTTCCAGCTGCCATCCACGCAGTTATTTTTACAGACTTTGTTTCTCAGTAACATACTCCTTTACATGGATGCCAATATCTAAGCTATGCCAGCACACTTACTCCTTCTTAGTTTTCAGCATTTTATACTATTTTTAAATGAACCCTTTATATTTCATGTCATTCTTGCAGCTTTTTATTCAAGCTAATAATGATGCTAACAGTTTAAATGGAGACTGAATACCATTTTCATTCAGCTGAGAGCTATGCTGTCAATGTAGCCATTAATCAAACACAACCAAATGACACTCCCTTGAGTCCCCAAACCCCACACTGACCAGGAATCACATGCCAACCAATCCTGCCACTTCAACAACCCATACCAAAATAAAAGAAATCAGTAGATCAAATTATCCCCTAAACCGTTTTATGACCAACCCTTCATTCGCAAACTTAATAATGTTTCTGCCTTAATGCAAATTATGCAAAGAAATAACTGCAAAATGGTTTTGCATCTTCTCCATTATTACAGCTCACAGCCCACCAGCCGAGATTAGTTAAGCCCCTTTATACAATATCGTACTTCACAACCTCTTAGAGCAAGAAATCTGGGCAAAGCCATAAGTAAAACTGGGACAAAGGCCCAAAATAGGGGCAGTTGTATAAGTATTACTCTTACAAGCTTAGAAAGATGGTAGAATACAAGGTTTTGATTTATCATGGATTTTCTGAAGGATATGAAGTCTGAAACTCAAATGTCTATTATTTCGTAATTTCAGTCTTTCATGATTTGCTGTGGGCAGCCATGGTGGTGCAGCAGTTAGCATTGTCGCCTTACAGCAAGAGGTTTTCCGGTTCAATTCTCGGCTGGGGTGCCTTCTGTGTGGAGTCTGCATGTCCTCCCAGTGGTCGCGTGAGTTTCCTCTGGGTGCTTCGGTTTCCTCTCACATCCCAAAGACATGCAGTAGGTGGATTGAAAACTCTAAATTAGCCCTAGGTGTGAGTGTGTGCATGTCTGTGCCTTCTGTGGAAGGTTGGGCATCGGGGCTGGCAACTTGACACCATAAAACTTCACTGCCAATCATGAGCGGACAAATGATCCGCTGTGCCGACCCCTAACTGGGAAAAGCCGAAAAAAGAAGAAGAAGAAGAAGAAGAGTCTTTCATGATTTGCTACTAATTCACCAGAAACCACAATTTTATGAAAAACAGACCAAAAATTATGAAGCCAGAATCTGGACATTCTGTGAAAACCTGTACAGTTGAGAGGTAATATGCAAACATCTTTTAAGCCAACCCCATATTGCAAACACATTATAATTTTAAACCAACCTTTGTACATTTACAATTAACATAAATAATTTATATGTAACACTAATAAGGCATACCTATATATCAGTCATTAACACATAGATTTATTCTTCCTTGCGAAGGGTTACAGACCTATTGTGTACCCAATTATTGCCCTCTTCTCTTTCCCCAAGAGCAACCATGCATCACAGCCCACGAAACTTGTTACCACATGGTGCAGTAATCACAGAACTAGAACAAAAGAGCGTAATACAATCCGCCATCTCAACTCCAGTATTCACCCCCCTCAAAGCAAAAAGCACCAGGCTTTTTTTCAAGATGGCAGCTTCTAATACCCCTTGCCAGAGAATCCAGGAAAGCCTGCAAAGCAACAGCAGTTTTACAGCCTAGCCAATGATGCATGATGAAAATCCCCCCATCCATATAGGCGACAAGAGAGTTCTCCCCCTCCCTTTTCTTTAACCACATGTATCCCAGACAGCATGCTGCTCCCATCTGCACACATTTTTTTTTATTTTTTATTATTAGTATTATTATTAACTTCAGAGACCAAAAGCAGGGAATTATTAAATTCCCAGTATAAATGCAGTGAATGTGGCCGAGAATGCACTCTGGCAATCTAGCTACTCCAATTATAGATCATCCCCATGATTTGCCAGAAACCACAATTTTATGATGAACAGATCCAAATTTGAAGCAGTAGGGCAGTGTAACCTAAAACTGGGCATTCAGCAAAAATATGGACAGTTGAGAGATACACAGCAAATGGCCCCTAGCCCTCATCCAACTCCACAGTTACCTTTTAGCTGACAGCAAACCACACCTCTCAACCTCACAGCACAGGAAAGCTGGAGAAAATATTCCCCCATAAGCTTAGAAAGTTACCAGAGCAACAGGGTTGTTTCCCAGAAGGAGACTAGAGTCCGAAACTCAAATTTATTACATCAACTCTCCCCTTCATCCGCAGTCATGCCATGTGCATATGCGACCAACGACCATCACTTGTGGGAATCTCACAGTCCCAGAAAACCTGCCTCTGCAGGAAAAAAAAATTGTCACAACGAACACTCCCCTGGATCATAATCACCAATGTGTCTGACAATCTCCCACCAACATTGCATCAACACAAACTTCCACTTGTCAGCAATAACCCAATACCCAAAATGTGGCCATTCAGGGAAAGTATGAAGAGTTGAAAGGCATGCAGCAAACACCCCCCCAAGCTGGAGCAACCATGCTCATTCAAGCATTCCTCCTCTGAAAAACCTCATTATTTAGTGACCCCAATCCCCAGATCATCCCAGCGACTAGCCAGAAGACCATAAACCGTCTGAGGAACAGACCAAAAAGATGAGCCCAGACATCAGCCGATGAGCAGTCACATCACCCCTCTCAAACAAGAAATCTGACAAAGCCATAAACAAACAGTGAGCTGAAGGCGCAAATCATTTGGCTCCCACAAACCAGAGAGTTAATAAAATACAGGTTTTGCAGTAGCATGAAACCTCCGAAGGGCACCAAGTCTGAAACTTAGATGCCTGTGAGTAATTCCTAACTTCCATCTCCCATGACTGCCACCAACCCTCTAGAAAAGCACAACCTCATGACAAAACAGAAAACCCTCTGCAAAATCTAGACCTTCCATGAAATTCATGGGTCCACAGCCACCACAATAACCGACAATTTTAGTCACTTCTACACCCCTGACCACGACTCAAGAGAAATGATTTCCTCTGACCTGCCACCAATCCACCAGAAAACCACAAATAAAAGAAAAGATACTGAGCATTTTCTCCACACTGTCGAGAATCCACATCAAACCTGCTGCCCAAAGACCACAAAACATTCCAACCGTTCATCAAACCTCTCAGCCTCTTAGTGCAAGAATCTAGCAAAGCATAATACAATGGGGAACAACGGCCTAAACTAGGGAATATGTCTCCATCTGCTAGGGTAAGATTAACAGAATCTGTGTTAGCTTGGTAAGTCCGAACCCAAATGCACATCATTATTTATTGAATTCCTCAGTAACTGCATCAAATAATGAAGTTGGACTCATCACATAAGCCTTGTCATCTCAAGTTCAACACATTCGGTGTCACACTATTCACCTCTCTCTCTCTCTCTCTCTCTTTCTCCAAATATTATATATATATATATATATATATATATATATACATATATATATATATATATATATATATATATATATATATATATATATATATATATATATATATATATATATATATATATATATATATATATTTTTTTTTTTTTTTTTATTTATTATTACCACTCTATAAGCAAACCAACAAGAAAAAAACATTTTTTCAATATCCACTACTATTTTATAACATAATTACTATCCACCTCCTCAATGCCAACTTCACTTATCTAAGGCCTACCTGTCCACCAAGTTACTTACTGTTTGTCTGGGACGTAAACATGCAAATAGCAAGTTTACACCAAAATGTAATTTCTTACCCAGCTGGACTTGCCTAAACCCCTTAAGCCCCTCCCCATCCCTTACCTCATTTCCTTCTAATCAACCCTCTCTCCATTTAACCATTTCATCCCTTCCCACCCTCTTAACTCCCTCTAATATATTTGTATAACCCCCCTCTGAAGATGTCCATGGACATCTTGGTTTGTTGTCAAACCTCATTTACTCTGGAAAGTTCTTTAGGAATGATTTTTAGGATATAGGCAGATACATCTTTTAAGGGATATAGCAACATGTTCTAGAATTTTGTCATTCAAAATAAAAAAAGATGCCTATTTTGCCAGCTGAATATAGCCCATGGAGGTCAGGGTGGTTGTAGAGTGCCTGTGGAGATATATTTTAGGCTATTATCAATGTGTCTAGTGTAGACAGTTTTCCTGCAAATAAGTAAATATGAAAATTATGGTAATAATTACAGAAAGATGGTAGAGAAACTCTCTGGCACAGGGGATGTGTTATGGCACAGTTAACATTAAAGTGTCATTCCAATAGTCTAGTGTGTCATTTTTATGTTTACAAGTGTTACTATTTTGCCGTACTGTGGCTTTTTCAAAAAATATCAAACAGACCGCAAATAACTTCTTCCATTCATTTGGTTAGAATGTGTGACAATACAAGTTAAGCTATCATTTTTTAGTCTACCATATCTGTTTACAACTTGAAATAAATGGTGGAAGATTATAACGTATCAGATTATAAAACCATTGCATAAAAGTATAATGGACCATTCCTTTCTGTCACTTTGATAGTGACACTGCACCAAATTCCTTGAATTTAGCATGTACTTAGCTAAAAGGCTGCTGAACATTTTCTAAACCAAATTGTATTAGTCATTAACTACTCTGTCTCTGTTCAGAAATGTCTTAAATTTTGTTTTGTTGTCCATGTACATCAATGTCATGTTCCTGAAGTGGTTATGATTGTCAATGCCGTTTACTGCTGTCTTGGCCAGCATTCAATTTATGTATGTTCTTTTTATTCTATTGCTCTCAAGCTTTAAATGCTTATTTGTTCATCATGTTTCACACATACAGAAGTTTAATAGAAAGAGAATGTACTAATAAGGCCCAGTAAGTGAACATAGATGACTGATGAGAATTATTTTGGCAAAACATATAATCTACATCACAGAAACACTTGCATATTAGATTAACACTTACATATTCAATGTAGCAGTTGATTTTTATTTACTTTTTCAGCCATCCTTAATTTCTACTACATTGTTGGTATGGGTAGTGCCAGATTAAACAGATTAAAACTTCATGGACCTGAGCATCTTTTCAATTAACAAACTCATGAATAAAATCAATAAAACTCCAGCTATTCTCAGAAGTAAGCTATGGACCCAGAAGAGAGCCTTAATGTTTCCCTTACCACTTCAGCCAAACTTATTCACACAAGAGTGAGATAACATACTTAGGGCATCCATGTTAGGAATTCTGACACTGTAGAGCATGAAATCACACCTAGACAGGAAATAAGATGACCTTAATACAATGATAAAATGACCTTGCAGCTTGGTGTCTCTGAGAGAAATCAATAATATAATTTTCTTTTCCAGTAATAAGACCAATCTCATCTCCTTAACATGGATAACATTGGCACTGTAATACAAGGTTTAAATGTCAAGTCACTATATTGAAATTATTTCAACAGTGCAAGAAGATGGACCTGAAATTAATAGGCCCTCTCACAATGGATGCTGTCTTTCTCAAAACCAGCTGAATGTTACAAAGTGACTTGTACAAGATAAGTAAACTACTGACTTTAACATAAGGCTCCTTATAAGACCTGGATTGGGGTGGTGCATTTAAAAAGCCCAAAAAGATTTGCAGGTGTCGCTTATTATGCAGTGAGATACATGCAAAATTTGCATAAACAGAATAATAAACCTAAGTTAGTTTCATTTTCTGATTCAGTTATGTGGACATTAATATGAAGCAATTAGAATTCCAAAAGTGTGCTGCAAAAGGCATATAAATGCATCATCTGCTATTACAAGTTCTTGAGTGCTGAAGGTAAATATAGCAATTACCCATGCCTGGGTGTGGGTAATGCTGGATTTACCCACAGTTGGTGTGGTTTGTTCACGAGGGTGAAGCCCGAGTATCCAAACAAAGACAACCGTGGGTAAATCCAGCATTACCCACAACCAGAAGTGGGTTATTGCTATTATACAATGACATTATTTAAGAAAAAAAAATACTTTTTTTAAATAATGGCATTGTATAATGCCTCCTTGCTGCCCTTCCGCAGCTGTCTGGTATTCTGCGGCAGTTCTGATGTACTGCACATGCGTATGCTTACGCAGTACATCAGAGCTGTGGGCGGAAGCAATGGACAAAGCAAGATCTCCGTTGCTTTTTACAAACTGTCTCGCTATGTTAAAGGAGTTTTAACATAGCGAGACAGCTTTAAAAAAAGCAACGGAGAATCTCCGTTGCTTTTTTTAAAGCTGTCTCGCTATGTTAAACCCATTTAACATAGTGAGACAGTTTTGAAAAAAGTAACAGAGAAAGCAAGATCTCCGTTGCTTTTTACACACTGTCTCGCTATGTTAAAGGAGTTTAACATAGCAAGACAGCTTTAAAAAAAGCAACGGAGATAGGAAGATCTCCATTACTTTTTTTAAAGCTGTCTCACTGTGTTAAACTCATTTAACATAGCGAGACAGTGTGTAAAAAGCAACGGAGATCTTGCGTTCTCTGATGCTGTAAAAAAAGAGTTATACCAATGGAAAAAGTCCAGGTGACTGCACCTTTTCCCATTACTATAACATTGATTTACAACGTGCATGCTGACCAATCAGCGTGCACGTTTTGGAATATTAATGGGGGGAGGTCATTGTATAACGTACTTTAACATATTGCAGGACAGAATAACTTATATGTAGAGTAATATATTGCCTTGAAATAGATGTGATATCAATAAAAGGATGACCAAGGGGGAAAAAAATATCTGGCTGTAAATAAAAAAAATTGACATATAGTTCTTTCATATTTGTATCAGTAGATAAACATATAATACACATTATCTTATATATTTTGGTACCAAAAAGACCTCCTTTAAGTAACAAACTTCTGTAGAATCAAATCTTTGTACACCATTCCACCTACCAGTATTAACTGTTCCCTCTAAGTTTAGTATGTATGATGCATTTCAGTGCAGGTTACAGGGAAGTTCATGCACTGATCATATAGGAAGTATTTGTACATTTATCAATAGCCAGATGCATATATTGCACACAGAACTTTGAGTCTATTGTCTGAGAATGTTGATAAGTGCTAATTTAAAAGATAAGAATTATTTTGGGAGATGCACAACCATTGTTTAGACATTCAGAAGATAGCTGATGTAAAGTACTTCCTTCATGCTGAAAAAATCAAAATATGAGTCAGAACAGATTGCTAGGCAATGCTGAGTCAACTGTTAAATATTTCTTTATTAAAACCTAATACCCATCAGTGTCTCGATTTAGTGCACAATAATACTGCACTCTCTAACCCAAATGAAATAGCTAATATCCTAGCTAACAAATTTACAGCAAATTTTAATGTACCCAGAGTTATAGCTATCTTACAGGTTCCACAATCCCAGACATCCATTTAATTACTATGTAAAAAGTTCTCTCAGTGCTTTTAAAAACTAAGAGTAGTCTGTGTAGGACTCACCCTGCACCTTTAGCTCTCAGTGAGTGTGCATACTGTGTAGTTTCTGCCCTCCTAAGAAGACCCATCTGCATCCACCTCAAGCCAAGCGCTTCTACCATCCTTAGCAGTAAAGACTCAGTCTTGGTTTGGATACACCTCAACAGATTAAATTCTTTATTCCTACTGGCAAATGAATTTAACTGAACTAGTGTAGGTGAATGCCTCAATTGCTGATTGACAATATATATATTACTTGCTGTCTGTTCATTTGTTTAACTCACCTTAGGAGAGCTCATTATACACAGATTATCGGCTACTCTGTCAGAGAACCAATTAGTACACTTCTCATTCCTATAGAATCTTTTACATAGGTTGTCTGATGTGTCTCTAATACATTTTGATAACCTCATACATTCATTGTCTAGTGATCTGTATGCTGCAGCCAACTGTGCACATACATGCACATTGTAGAGCACCCTATTAGCCCCATCTTTAGCTGCCTCCACTACCTAAGGACAGCATAGATTTAACATGGCTATCTCTGTCTTAAACTTCTAGTAAGCACCTGTATTTTCTATTCTAAAACTAAATGAGACTCATGAATTATATTTACTACTACACTCTTTCTTAAACCCTCTTTCATCAATCTGCCTTTTCTCTTCCTCCTTTTGAATCTCAAGTGGTCACATAATCTAAGCTGCCTACTCACCACTTATCCTGCCTAGTGCCCTGTACTCCTTTAATATCTGTAGACACATCATTTAATTTTTTCTCCAGCTCAATATAATAAGAAATGAGACAGTTTCTTTTCATTCTTGCTGTTTTTGCAGTTTTTTCCTCTAATATAATACTAGAAATTTACTACTGTGCAATTTTTCATTGCTGTTTCATAGACTATTTCTGTTGGACTTACCTGGTGTGCAACACCTCTCTCTGACCTTACCCTCTCTGTCTGCCCACACTGTGGGTGGGCTCATACCACTCCCCTACAGTACTCACAAATCCCACCCACCCCCTCTATTTCTACATTTATAGCCAATCAGTCCCTCCCCTTCTGATATCACTTCCTCTCAATTTCAGTCATCACTCCAACATACCATCCTGCTTGACATCATCTACTTCTCCTGCCCCTCCTTCCAGCTCTTCTCCATTACTCTACTCTTCTTCTCCAGCCTACCACACATACATTCATTTTAATCAAAACCCTATACAAGCCTCTTTTTTAATAGCATCTATACTACTTTACTTCAACTCTTTTTCTTAACATCAATATTACTTTACTTCACCCTCCTCACCTACCATACTCAGTACTCTTTCTCTAATAAAACAACTTAGTTCCACTTCTCTTTCCCTCCAACTCAGCTTCCCAACAAATCCTTTCACAATTCTACTCTTCTCTCTCACTTCACTGATATAGCCTGTTATTACTCCTACCTTCAATTTATGTGTATATATCTCACATTTATTATATAACACATCACCCCTCCACCTACATCACCGTGCTTCACTTAAATCTCCTCTCCATATTTCTTTTCACTCTTTCTTCTCTCTCATCCAACCTTTTTTTAAATACCTTTACTGAATTATCACTTGTGACAAACCCAGATTTACATTTATATAAAACTAATCAAACTGTATTAACAAGTTTATAATTACAAACATTATACTTTACATATATTGCTATATATCATATAACCTAAGCAACATTACATACATTATTCAATTTCTGCCTTTTTTTTCCTTTTTTAAACAAGAAACATCTTTATTAAACCATCACTTATGACATAGACAATCATACATTTATATAAATAGGTTCATAGGTTCATAGGTGTGTACTAGGCCAATGGCCCTGGAGCCTTTACAAGCCTAGCCCAAAGAAATTGCCCAGGCACCGTGCCACCTGATGTTAGATCACAGTGCTCATATCCAGTAGGGCAATGGGAATGATCACCAAGAACACTCTCTGTATGCTGGAAAAACAAGGAAGTCACTCGAGTGATGAAACACAATTTATTCCACAATGTGATAAAAACTCCACAGCATTAGCAGCATGTACAAGTAAAAAATATATATTCCACAGTAACACAATATCCACAGTCAAGCACTTTCATCCATCTAGACTTCTTCAGAACTCCAGTGCTTTCTCTAGTATTATCACTGTCTCCTAACCTTCACAGATCCCTTTTTCAGTAGACGACAGATTCTCTCACATCGTGGAATAAATTGTGTTTCATCACTCGAGTGACTTCCTTGTTTTTTCAGCATACAGAGAGTGTTCTTGGTGTCAGTTGTTTCTCTCTGTGCTGGTTTTTGTTTCATGGCAATGGGAATGATCCCTGGAGTGAACTTTCTGTTACCCATCCACTGGTCAAAATTTTTCTTGAAGAGGGCCAGTGAGGTGCTCTGCTTGACATGAATGGGAAGCTTATTCCAGAGTATGGGCAGTCTTTGGGAGATGAACCTGTCCCTCCAGTATGTTCTGCTAATTGTGGTAATGAGGTTGTGATCTCTAGACCGTGCAGCATGGGGGGATTGGAATTTCTTTATGTGTAGCATTTCAAGTAGGGCTGGGTCGGACATGGCATTGTAAGTCAAGCAGAGGTCACCTCTAAGTAGACGATAAGAGATTGAGAACAGCTAAAGTTTCTTGAGTCTGTCCATGTAGGACATGTATTCAAGGCCTAGGATCCTTTTTGCGAGGTACTTTTGTGGCCTCTCCAGCTGTTGTAGGTGTCTGGTCAGGTACATGCCAAATGAGGAGTTATATTCGATGATTGGTCTAATGAGGGATGTGTAGAAAGAGATGATGACCTCTTCCTTCCCGGACACGAAATATTTGGTTATAAGATGCGCCACGTAGAAGGACTTTCCAACCACAGTGGCAATGTGGTGGTCGAAGGTGAGGTGGCTATCGACCTAGGTGCCCACATCTCTTATGGCCCCTTCAATATTCAGTGGGCTCCCATCAATGTGGTAATTCATGGAAACTGAGTTTTTTTTGAATGGGGATGATACCGCATTTTTTTGGCATTAAGCTTCAGGCCATGGTTCTGACACCAGTCATTGGTCTCAGAGATGCCCTTTTGTAGGATGTCTGCATCACTTGGGGAGTTGATAATGAGTCCTAGCTTGCAGTCATCAGCGAACCTGGTCAGCCAAAGTGCTTCTGTGTTGGCCTGGACTTTTAAGAAGTAGATGCCAAACAGGAGAGGTCCCAGGACTGAGCCAGATGGGACTCCACTTGTGACTGGTCAACAGTCTGACTTGGAATCTGCAACTTTTACTCTGTGGGTCCTGTCTGTGAGCCAGTTTGCAACACACCTAGTGGTATAAGGATTGATGCCTAGTTTGGTGAGTTTATTAATGATACCTGAATGGGGAATGGTATCAAAGGCCTTGGCCAGGTCAAGGTGGGCTGTATGCACTACCTTACCCTCAATCAGAGCCTTGGTGACTGCCTCAAAGAAGTCAACCAGGTTCAGCAGGCAGGATCTCCCCTTGACAAAGCCAAACTGTGTGGGGTCAAGAGTTTGTAGATTGCCTATATCTTTGTTAAGCAGGTCCATAATGATATGCTCCATAGCTTTGCATACCAGACTCATCAGGCTAATGGGACATTAGTTCCCAGGGTCTGTAGTTGCTCCCCCTTTACTGTAGCAGTGCCCCATTCATTAGGTACATAGCCTGAGGTAAGACTGTGATTGAACAGGGCACACAGATGTGGTGCCAGTTCATTTTGTAGGTCATGTAGGATGCAGCCAGTGATATTATCAGGTCCCATGGACACTGTATTCTTGGCTTTGGACAATGCAGCTTTTACCTGTGTCACAGAAATGATGGATGCCAGGATTTCTTCTGGTATTATGATAGGGCCCTTGGGGGGTAAAGTTGGCACTGAATCTGTCAAGTCAGTATCTGTTGGATCAGTATAGGAGGTGCCATTGTGCAATAGCTCAGAGCAAATCTGGGTATTGCCTTTGAGGTTTTTCATATAGCTATAGAAGGCTTTGAGGTTGTTTTTGGTGTCAGCTGCAATTCTGCCTTCAGAGTTGGCTTTAGAAGATTTGATAAGGGATCTCAGCTTTTTGTTGAGACTGATAAGGGAGGTTTTCTAGTATTGTGGCTTCATTTTTTTCTTCAACAGTTTCTTTCTTCTGTTGTAGAGTTTATTGATGGCTGAGGACCACCAGATTGGCTTCCACTTTTTGGAGGAGAGCATCTTAGTTCTATTGGTATGGCAAGGTCCATGCATTTGTGTATATGCCCGTACAGTGCATTGGTGTATGATTCAGCAGTCATGCAGCTGTTTTCCATTGACGTGGGTGTCGAGAAGTTAGCCACCTCTTTTTTTAGGACCCCAAAGTCGGCTTTAGAGAGGTTTTTCAGGGTGGATACCTTAGTGGGGGGTATAGGTGAGATGGAGATTTCCATGGTGATCAGTTTGTGGTCAGATTTTACCAGGGAGGAATTGACTATAGGTGTAGAGCAATGGTCTCCCATGTTGGTGATAACCAGGTTGAGGATGTTGCTTCCTCCAGTGGGGGTCAGAATGAACTGGTCCAGAACATTGGAATTGATAAATTCCAGAAAGTGTTGGACCTATACATTGTTACTTAAATAGTTTTCCCAGTTGAAGGAAGGGTAGTTGAAGTCACCCAGTATGAGAGTATTGGGTTGGACCTTGATAGATTCCAGGGTGCCTAGGAACTTGGAGTGAGAGTCTAGGGACATGCTTGGGGTTCTGTAGCAGGCTATGACTTCTATTGCAATCTTACCCAATGTTAGTTGTACCTGAAGTATCTCGGATGCATTTAGCTGGGCTACCAGTCTAGATATGTGCATATCCTTAATATGGAGACACCACTGTCTTTGGAGCTTCCGGCTGTATTCTGTGGCCAAAAGGTATGGAATGAGTTGCAGCCTGGGAGTGCAGGGGTTCTTGCTGCCTCTTTAAACCAGGTCTCCATTACAGCACAGATGACATTCTCCATTTTGAGGAGAGCTTCAAATGAGTGCATCTTGAGATTTAGACTTCTAGAATTGAGCAGCATGACCCTCAGATTGCATTTGTTTGTAACTGTTATGGTGGAATTTTGGTCTTTGGAAAACTGCCTAAAACAGGAACTATAGGGGTGGCAAGAGCCTTATCCAGTACCTGGAATCTCAGGGGTGATAGATACAGGCTGTCTCTGGCAAAGCATTGTGGTCTGTCGATCATGTCATCCCAGGCAGACAGATACTGGATCCCCTTAGAATGACATCAGAAACTTAGCCAATTGTTGAAGTCAATCATTTTCTGCTCATACTGTAGTATTATTCTGGGTGATGGCAGAATACTGCGCAGATCTAGGGTCATACCTGCCTGGGCCACATAATCCAAAAGTTCCATCACATCTCTTTTCATATAGTCCAGGAAGGTACATCTCAGGTCATTCACACCCACATGGACAATGACTGAGTCATATTTGTACTTGTTGTGGAGTGACCTGAGTGCATGTGTCATGTGGTGGATCCTGGCACCTGATAGACAACTGACTGTCACCTTCTTCTTGTTCAACCTAGTGAGTGGGACATCAGTGTGCCTCACAATTGAGTCTCCTATGATTTGTAAATTGGGCAAAGTGTTTTGCGTTAAGGGCTTGGGTTGAGGGGCACAATGTGGTGGTGAGCTGTGTGTTCTGGGGTTGGTGTTGTGTTGTGGTGGTTGAGTGCATTTCTGTCTTGGGGGTCTTTGTTGTTTGGGTACATTTTTATTGAGAGCCTCCACAAAGGTTGGTGTATGGTTTGTGTTTCTATGTGTGGGTTGTAATGGTTGGTGTTTTGGAGGACTGTGTGATCTGTGCAGTGAGTTGCAGGTGTTGACTTTCTCCTCTTGACCAGCTAGTCCGGTCTTGGTTGGAGCATGCACTGCTTCCAGTTTGGTGATATAAGTGCATCTCTCAAAGGTATGAGTGTTGGGAGGTAAGAGGAGAGGGTTGTCTGTTTACATTAGACAGTTGCTACACTGTCTCAGAATGCCCAAGTACAGCAGGTTAGCAGGAAAAAGCACAGGAAATTGCCCTACAATCATACCAGGAGTGGTTGTCATAACTAATAAGTAGTGGTGCTGTTACTGCATAGGAACAGTTAGTGCTGATTGCACCTAAGTATGCTACAATAAATGCTACAAAAGCCTGTTAAAGTGCTAGCTGATTAAGCTAATTGAAGTGGAAAAAGTAAAAGAACAAGCATGTTCTAAGGGGAAAATTGAAGAGCAGACTTTCTAGCACTGGTAATAGTTTACCTCAGCTGAGCGCCGCTGCACGGTGTGCAAACACGGGCTTTTAAACAAGAAAGTTGAAAGGGATGGAAAAATTCCCAAACGGCCAATAAACTGCAATTTTTGGACCAGAAACCACTCCTCATGTGATAGATAGGCTACCTAGTGCTTACCATTCCCACTGATGAGCTAGAAGGCTTTCTTCAAACACAGAAAGGTTTAGGGGGAGCTCAGAAACTTAGAAAATAGTCCTGGATACAGCCAATCTGTATCTGGACTAGACTAGTTACAGGAAAGGTGGGAAATAAGCTTATAACTATTTTTTTCTTTGGTTTTTTTTTTTTTTTTTTTTTTTTTTTTGCAGAAAAGCAGTTAGAACAGTAACAAAAACACTTTAAATGCAATAGAAGCTAGCACACTTGAGTGTGTAGCAATATTAAGGCAAATGCAGTTTAAATAAATACAGATAAATTAAAAACAAAAAATCTAATGCAGAGAGCAGTAAATTATGAAAACATCAAAATGGAGGCATTCACAGTATCTCTTTCTCCTTCCTGTTGCTCTTCTAGTCTGCAGGATGCCAGAACTGGATCCGTGGAACTTAAACAAATGCAAACCCATGTAAACACAGTCTTTTAAACCAGAAAGTTGAAAAAGATGGAAAAACTGCCCAAATGGCCAATAAACTACAATTTTTGGGCCAGAAGCCACTCCTCCTGTGGTAGATAGGCTACCTAGTGCTTACCACTCCCACTGATAAGCTAGAAGGCTTTCCTCCAACACAGAAAGGTCTGGGGGGCTCAGAAACTTACAAAACAATCCTGGATGCAGCAAATCTGTATCTGGACTAGACTAGTTACAGGAAAGGTGGGAAACGAGCTTAGAATTTTTTTTTTGCAGAAAAGCAGTTAAAACTGAGCAAAAACACTTTAAATGCAGTACAAGCTAGCACACTTGAGTGTGTAGCAATATTAAGGCAAATACAGTTTAAATAAATGCAGATAAATTAAAAATGACAAAAAGCAAGTGCAGAGCGCAGTAAATTATGAAAAACTCAAAATGGAGGCACTAAGTACAGAGTAAGAGCACTTGATCACTTAAGAGCATGCAGAACATCAAACTAAGGTAATAAGGTAGAAGACAGTTAAGTAAGAGCAGATGAAGAAAGTATAAATATATATATATTTTTTTTAGTGGAGAGGGAGGGAACAGAGCAGATTAAGCGACTGAAAACAACCCACCCTGACATAATCCTATTTGCATTTTACATAACAAACCATACTGACACACTCCCAGTCGCAAACATTATACATGACTTATAATCTACCCAATCATTTTCAGTAAAACATTAAATAGCTCATTTAAGTTCTGCCTTCTTTTAAACCTGCATGTATTGCTCCCAAAATTCCGATTTTTTCCTATGTAGTCTGCTGCTACCCTTTTCCAAAGATCTCAATTCCAGTTGTTTTATCTCTGTTATTTTATTCACTGCTTCTAGTATAGCTAGTTTAGATTTTGATTTCCATTTTCTAGTAATTGCTTTTTTTGGCAGCCACCATAATTAGAAACATCAAGGCCTTACCATGTCTAGGCAATTCTGATTCTGTATCATAGCTCAGAAAAATCATCTCCCTCATCACACCAATCTGCCCACCCAGCATCTCCGACAGTGCCTCCCACAGGGAATCCTTAAAGTCCAACTACACACCGCACTCCCAGAAAATATGTTCCCAATTACCTCTTTCTTCCTCTTCACTCCGCCAACATTTTCTGACTTCCTGATGAAAAATTCTCTGTACTCTACTTGGGGTAGAAAAATACCTATGTAAACATTTCCAAGCAAAAATCCTAAATCTTCTAGATTTTGTTGCATATGTGGGAGATATACATATATCCTCCTAGTGTTTCTTTATGAATTGCTTATCCAGTCTCTCTTCCCAATCCTTTCTAACCTCCTCTGATTGATTCTGATAGCTATCATGCACTACTAATTATTCCCTTTTAATGGCAGCTTCTGTTCTAGATTCTACTAAAAACTCTAGAAGGACTGATCTTTCATTTAGGACCTACCTATTTCTTTCTCTTTGCCTATACTCTGACATCAGTCCTTGATCTGTCATCCTACCTTATCCCAATACCCCCTAGGTCCATGTCTCCCACTTGCTCTTCCACTCTATATCATCATCTTGATCCTTACCCAGTACTCCCCTGACATACTTGTTATCACAGAAACATGGCTTAAATGTCACATCAAAGAATATGAAATCTTTCCCCTGGTTTCAGTGTACTAGAATTGTATATATGTTTATATATATATATATATATATATATATATATATATATATATATATATATATATTTATAGTGGTGTCACTAGGATTATCAGGTTTTCATTATATATAGTTATACACCATACAAGGTTATATACATTTCTTATTTATTTTAGCTATAATTCTTTTAGTGTATGGTCTATTTATTTGCATAACTGTGCTAATATGTACTGATGCACTAATTGTTATGCCCCTATTGGGAACAACTGAAATTTTGAAATATCATGTGACTAACCTCCAGTATTTAATGAATTATGGGATTTTTAATTGTTGTCTGATGAAGGGGTAGATCCCTGAAAGCAGTCACAACTGTTTTGTAAGGATTTATTCTTTGTAACTTTGTTTTGACTTTTTTCTTTATTTTTGTAATAAATTTCCCAGCTGTGGTGCTGTCAGTGCTCTTACTTTTGTTGAGATGTTAACATTGACTGGCTGAAACTTTCCACACATTTCCCAGCTAATAGCATCAATCTCTTCAGCTTTTCTCAATTAATATATCATGCCACGTTTATCAACAAATACAACCAAACTAGCTCAGTCATAGACTGGATTTTAGTCTCCCACCCCAATAACTTTTGTCAAACTACAGCTCTTCCTGATGCCATTAGTGACCATCATCCCACTTGTACTACCAGACTTGCCTCCCATACACACAAACATACATATAAAACTACCTGTGACTTCACTGTCTTTAACCCACTTATATTTTAAGCTCTATAAATTGGTCCTTCCTTAAAAACCTACCTCTAAATGAAGCAGTAAATAACTTCAACTCCATATTCTTGAATACATTAAATAGTCTGGCTCCCCCTAGAAGGAAAAGAGTCAAACCTTTAGCTTCTCCTTGGCTCGCATTATACACCATATCCAGCATGGGCGAGAGAGACAGAGCCTGGAAAACATACCAGAATAAAAAATATATCCTACAAACCTTTCTCACTATAAAGAACTTTGTAATCTATTAAAAAAAAACATGTCATGAAAGACAAAACAATCATATTACTTAGACCTTCAGCAAACTTTTACATCCAACCCAAAGAAATTCTGGCAAACTGTCAGAAACATTCTTCACCCTGGATCTAACTCATTACCATAACCCACTAGCAGCCACTCTAATGCTGACATTGCCTCCCAGTGTAATTCCTACATTATAAAAAGCATCTTCACCATTACCAATGGCTTCTCTTCTGCTTCTGTTACCTTCTCATCCCCTACAACCTCCTCCCAATCTCCATTCTCTCTCAAACCTGTCCCGACATCTCTTATCAAAAATTTGCTTCATAAACTTAGACCTTGCTCTTCTTCTGCTGACAGTCTTCCCAGCGAACTTCTAAAAATCACCACAAATGCTGTAGCCTACCCTGTGTCTGTGTCTGTACTCATTAATAGATCTATCAATAAAACTTATATCACAACCCTCTGGAAGAAGTTCTTCATTATCTCACTATACAAGGGTGGTAATTCTACTGAAATATCTAACTACAGGCCTATATCAATAGTGTCACCATTATCCAAAATTCTTGAAAAATGCATTCACAAACAACTCTTCCACCATTTGCTTGAAAACAATCTAGTGTATCTTACCCAGCATGGCTTCAGATCTGCACATAGTACCTCCACAGCTCTCTTATATTTTACAGATTCAGTCAATAAAACCTGAGACATGGGTGACGTTGTCTCATCCCTATTCTTTGATTTATCTAAAGCTTTTGATACTGTCTTTCATCCTCAACTCCTATCTCAACTTTCATTCCTTGGCTATATGGACAATACCTTACAATGTTTCTTCAGTTATTTATCTAACAGACATCAGTCTGTCAACTGGGACTCCACTCAATCATGTTATCTACCTGTCATCACTGGTATTCCACAGGACTCCATCAAATGACCTCTCCCCTTTAATATAGTTATTAACAAACTTTCATCTGGCGCTAAACATGGAACTCTAACCCAGGATGCTGATGAATCTAACATAACCTGCTCTTCAAACAACCTTTCTCATCTACAGACTTTAATGCAAGATGCCTTTAACTCTGTTGAAGCCTGGTTCACCAATAATCAGCTCTTACTTAATCCCAAGAAGACTAAACTCCTATTATTCTTTCCTAAACAACATTCTCTTGACAAACAGAACTTCAGAATCTCATCACTAAGCAATACAGCAATTGAGGTCACCCCTCATTCCAAACTACCAGGTGTCACTATTGATGACAATCTCAAATTCAACTTGCACATAAATAACACTATCAAACTGACCCATCAAAAACTTGGCATGTTATATAGGGCTAAAGAATTCCTAACCAACTCTACTAAAGCTAAACGTACCACCACATACTTATTACCTTCCCTTCTTTATGCCTCCCCTATTCTAACTAACCTCAGCTCCTCCCTGAAAACCAAACTTAACCAATGTTACAACAAAATAGCAAAGTTTGCCACTGGCCACCCTCATAAGTCTCATCACTGCCTATCTACTAAATTGCTTAACTGGCTTGAATTTCCAGTGCAACTACACATGAGCCAGCTAATGCTTACTCATAAATTACTCAACAACCACCTAGTTTCTCCTACCATCTCCTCCATCTTGCAATACTATCTTCCTCATTGGGAACTACATTATTCAAGCAAACAACTTCTATCTATTTATAAACCTTTGAGGTCCAGCAGTTTCCTGGAACAACTTGCATCTATTAGACAAGTCTCTCAGTACCAAACTTTCAAGTCCCTCCTTAAAGAACATTGTTCCAAATCTTGGATATGCTCATGTTCTTCTCATACCTAGCTATGGTCCTGTCTTTAATATCCTCCAGCCCTATTAACCTTTCATTCTTCTCATATACTCCTATTCCTGTCTTTCTGTTTCACCATAATTTCTATAACCTTATAACCTTGAACTGTCTACCTTTACAATTTCTTATTCTCTCTCTATCCTCTCCTTCCACTAATCAATCTATTCACTTTGTATCACCTTTAACTAGAATCTAAATTATAGTTTAATTCTTGCTAGTAAAGTCCTGTTAATTCATGCTAGTAAAATCCTGAATCCAACTATGTATTATTTATAATTTATATAATTTTTACCATATGTAAGTTCTCACTATTCATTGTCCTGTATATAATTATTCTTCTCTGTCTGTCTTTATGTGGAATTTTTCTCCTCCGGCCTCCACTGAAAATGGGTAATTTCTACCCAGTTGGACATTCCTGGTTATCAAATGCCAAATAAAATAAAATAAATAAATAAAAGACTTCATCCATCATCTATAGGCCCTGACCACACACCAGACTGCCTGAGTATCAGTGCCTAGTATGGACTTTCTGAACCCCTACTTAACCTCGGTAATGTAAGCATATCCACTGGTTACATTCATGAAGCCTGGAAAACAGCCACAGTAATGCTATTACACAAGGGTAGTCCAACCACAAACCCTGGTAACTATAGACCTATTAGTCTCACTAGCCTCATATGTAAAGCTATGGAGCACATTATCTCAGATTTCATTAATCTGGGCATTGGAAATGTCTTAACCCTGAACCCTCATCAATTTGGCTTTATCAAAGGAAGGTCCTGCCTCTTAAACCTCATGAATTTCTTTGGAAAATTAACCAAAGCAATGGATTGTGGTTATTCAGTGCATATAGCATATCTAGACCTGGCCAAGGTCTTTGACACTATTCCCCATGCAGGCATTATTGACAGACTTGTAAATCTGATTATAATCCTTATATTGTGCAATGGATAGCTAACTGGTTGTCTGACAGAACCTGTGTAGTTAGAGTAGATGATGCCATTTTTGAAAGCAAAAGAGTTACCAGTGACATACCACAAGGTTCAGTTTTGGGCCATCTCCTGTTTGGCATATATTTCTTCAACCTTCAGCTCAGCATTTTTGGCCTGTGGTTAACTAAGTTAACTAATAGGGCTATAGTTTCCAGGGTCTGTGACACTCCCACAGGAGCAAAACAACTGACATATTTCTCCAAAGCAAAGTACAGCCTACTAGGCAATGGTACAAAAGTTTCAAACTCCCTGCTAATGCAACCAACAATGACTCCTATGCAGAAGAGTACACAAATGCCCTGTATAACCACCTAAACTACTGTATAGACTTGGCTGTACCTGACCAGATCAAAACCAGGTCCTCCCGAAAAAATAGGCCACCCTGGTGGACCTCAAGTATAAATAGGTTATATAACAAAAGGAAGAAACTGATGTCTAAGAACAAGAAGGAACTTACTCAGCAGAAAAAAAATACCATCCACAGCTTGATCAAGCAAATCATATATCTTGTACATTCCTCTAAAGCTAGTTACAAAGCTAAATTAGCATCCCTAGCTAAGGATAATCATAAGGCATTCTTTAGCTATGTCTGAAATCTAAAGAGCACACCCAACTATGTAGAGAATGTATAGTGGACGGTACCTGTCATACTGAACCTGATGAAATTGTGAACTTTCTAGGTGACAGATTTGGTGCAAACTCCCCCCCCCCATCCTCACCAGCTATACCCCAAAGCATACCTGACACCAGTCCTCTACTTAGTATCTCCAAAGAGCACATAATATCTGCACTCTCCAAGACCAAAACATGACCTCTATGGGACCAGATAACATCCTAGGCTGCTTACTAAACAATCTAAAACAAGACCTAGTGGAACCACTTGGCACTCTCTTTAACCTCAGCCTGATCACTGACTTTGTTCCAGCATAATGGAGAACAGCAACAGTAATCCTTTGCACAAAGGGGGTCCATCAACCAACCCTGGGAACTATAGAGCCATAAGTCTAATCAGCCTTATCTGCAAGGCCACTGAAAGAATCATCATGGACCTTATCAACAAGGACATAGGTGACCTTCAAACTCTTGACCCAACTCAATGTGGTTTAATCAATGGTAGATATTGCATATTAAACCTAGTGGACTTCTTTGAGAATGTCACCAAAGCCCTGGATGAAGGAAAACAGTACATGCTACCTATCTTGATTTAAGCAAGGCCTTTGACACAGTTCTCCATTCAGGTATCATAGAGAAACTCTCCCATCTGGGGATTAACCCATACATTACTAGATGGGTAGCCAACTGGCTCACTAACAGAATGCACACTGTCAATGTTGGGTAGTCCATCTCCACCAGTAGACCAGTTACCAGTGGAATACAACAAGGATATGTGCTGGGCCCTCTACTGTTTATAATCTATTTCTCTAAAGTAAATATGAAGGCAGATGGCCTGTAGCCTACCAGGTTTGTTGATGACTGTTAACTGGGTGCAATCATAGAGTTACCCAATGATGTTAACATATTACAGAAAGGGGTGACACAGACAAATGATTGGTGCCAAACTCACAAACTGTAACTTAATGCAAAAAAAATGCCTCACTGTCCCCTTTGGCAAAGAAGTAGTCCCTGCTAATTATGATACAGATAACACCCCTCTAAGCTCAAACTCAGTGGTGCAAGACTTGGGAACACAGGTTGATAGCAATCTAAACTTTGGTCACCATGTGTCTATAGTGGTAAGAAAAGCATTCTACATTACACACCTCACAAATAAGGGCATCACATCCAAGATCAGGGAGGTCATAGCTCTGCTGTACTCGACCCTTATCAGACAACTAATTGAGTACAATGCTGAGAGAGCCTTGTACATCAGTATTCAGGACACTGCTATTACCATATGCTCCTCATCAGACACTGCTGATGTCATCACCTATATCTGATTTGTGGATGTGCACTATTCTCACCATGGCAGGGTCAGAGACTGGCCCAGAGGCCACACAGAAGTCACCTCATTCTATACAATACAAATTACAATTACATGGCTTTCAGGCTATCCACATATAGCACTGAATGGTTTGCAGTCCCTGTGTTTTCTTGGTTAGAACTCCCTGTGGTCTCTGCAGCTGCTGCACATGTCTGCTGAGGTACATGCAAAAGGGAACCTTATATTCTATTAGTGTTCCAATGAGGTTTGAGTACAGTGCTGATATATAATCCTCAGATCTGAATACAATGGTGTGATTTATGATGTGCACAACATAACCATTACATACCACTGTAGATCCTTGCTGGTTGAAGGTCAGATTGCTGTCTACATGTGCTCCCAGGTCTTGCTTCACTGGGTTTCAACATAGCATAAGTGTTGTCAATGCTGTAATTAGCAGGGCATTCCACTTTGTACAAAGACAAAATAAAGATACATTTTGAATTTATTTGTAGACCATGAGGCTTTGTCACCAATCATTTGTGTGTGATAGCCCCTCCTGTAGTATGTTATCATTATTGTTGGACTCAATAATTGCAGTCAATATACAAGAATCAGCAAACACAGTAAGTCAAAGGTCATATACTTTAGCTTGAACTGTCGAGAAATAGATTCCAAATAGTAAAGAGCCAAGCGCAGATCCCTGGGGTACGCCAGTGGTGACAGCTCTTCTGCTACAGGTTAATTCACCAACTTTCACAGTATGTGTTCTGTCAATGAGCCAATTAGTTACACTTCTAGTGATGTAAGGGTTAATCCCCAGCTGTGAGAGTTTCTCAATGATACCTGCATGGGAGATTGTGTCCAAACCCTAGGCCAGATCAAGATAGGCAGTATGTACTGTATTACCATCATCCAGGCCCGTCATACAGAATCAATGGGCTGTGACAACATCACAGATCACCTATATCATGAAGCAGCACATACACCTTCAACACACCCTCTACACAGACTATGTTCCCATAGAAGGGTATACATCAACATGCATCTATCTGAGTTGGGGGGGACAGCAACTGATGCATGCATGTATAGACACATCCTGGCTCTCATCATCTGTGAGGTAGACCAACATGTCATCATGGACCTTTTCTAAATGGACACTAATAATATCCCAGCTGTGCGCAACAGACCTGTGTGAGTTGTTAATGCTACATCTAGGCTGTCTGCTAGGCCATTTCCTGTCCATTATTTATGTCACAAACATCACAAATGACATACACATCCTTTGTCCAAACAGTTGTCTGAAGGACTACAGATTGTGAGCAATCATTGACTCTAACTAGAACGTCCACTAACATGTGGCCACAGTGGTGAAAGCTCCCTTGTATGTAACACAACTACTGAGTATGTGAAGGACATCCACATCAAACATCATAATGCCTCCATAGTTCACAAACCTTCATCACACCAATAACTCAGTACAATACAGCCTTCTTCATTTACCTCTCTACACATCTTCCAGTGATGTGTAATTAAGTGTACTACCTTTGCCACAGTGTGCTGTCACACATATTATTGGCCATACCTAGGTATTCTTTTAATTGCATAAACATTACAGTCTGATGGTGTGGAACCCCCATCAAGTTGTTACATCAGATGCATGTGTGATACCTGTTCAGGTGATGCACACAGTACATACATAGCTGAATGACATGGATAACATTATATATATATATATATATATATATATATATATATATATATATATATATATATATATATATATTCGCTATGTAATCCCGAATTTCAGTATTTCAAAATTACATAGCCGAAGACACCAAGCACCGAAACCATAAAACCGCGAAATTCAAAATCCTGACGCTACACTACAGATACAGCACACACAAACACATATACACCACTTCCCTCCAACTCAAATATAATATCCTACACTACAGATAAGCAGGGGCACAAGCCCTCCTGCACCCCACACCCCCCTACATATATATACTAACTCTGAGATCGCACAATCAGACACACACAAGCAACTCACTCCCACACATTATACACACCCTCGCACACACACATCACAGTCAAAACACACACTGACAGACACTAAAGCCCCTAACCAACAGACATACACATGCATACATACCCAAACTCACATCTTATCATTCACACACCACAACACCAGAAGCGCTAATTCAAAATCTCCGTACTTCGGGATTTTGAATTTCACGTTTCTGGTTTACCGGTATTTCAAGACTTCGGTATTTTAATTTCAAAATACTGAAATTCGGGATTTCAGTATTTCGAAATTAAAAAGGGAACCAGTCAACTAGCCTGTATTGATCATAATATCACATATAGGTACAGAAGTGTCCCTCCTAACACCTCCAGCAGTTGTTACAATGTCAAGATGGTGAGTACCCTCATAGATTGCTGACATGTCATAATAGTTGTACAAGTGTGTTTGTGCAGAACCATCTCTGACCACTCAGAATCACATATGTTATGTCTGAGACATGGGATTACTGGTGGTATTTTTTCTGATATTGTCCATGATTGTGCCTGCTTCTTTTACTGTTGTCCATGAGCCTTTACCTGTGTCCCACTTTTTGGAGACCTCTGCTGAGATTACACTTATATTCAGGCAAATCAGTTTGTACAGCTTTACAATATGCACCCTAACCCAATTGTACTTAATATCTCAGAGAGAAGTCCTCTGCATTGTTCATTTAAGGATGGTTATTTCATAAAGATATCTTCCCCATTGTTATGTCACCTTGTGTGATAGTCACATAATACACATTTTCACTGTGCATTCTGTACTGTGCCATATTGATATGTGATTGGTGTTCCTGCTTCAATTCTCTTCCATTGACATGCCCTCATGTGCTGTATATTAGGTTGTTTCACCTGCCCTCTTTCCCTGTGTTCATTCCTACAATTCATCTGTGTGGCCCTATTCAATACACACACGTCCCCTGAGTGTTTATTTTATATGGCAGTCCAAGTACCCTTACAGATCACTTGCACAACTTCTGTGCTCTGAGGTAACCAGGTTTGCTATCCATGTTGCTTTACATGGTTTCCTGACTGGCAACACCATTGCCAGTCATGAAATCATGCTTGTTTATGTTTAAACATGCTGAGAGGCATGTTTATGTAATTAGCGCTGCTGCTCACAGCACATGACCACTCTCACACGTAAACTCCATGTAGGCTTCGTGTAAATCCTACAGCGTTTACTGAATCACAGGGATGGTATTTAATGTGTTAGTGAGGCTACCAGGAAGGTGAAGAATCTTGTGTTCAGGAACATCGTCTGGACATAGTTTTAATACAGCCCACTATTAAAACAACTTTTGGAATATTATCAATCCACTGACCACTCTGTGGTCTGGGGTTCTCTACAAAGTTTGACCTGATTTACAAACTACTGTATAGTCTATAACTGGATTATCTTATGTTCTAAAAACAATTGAAGCTTGTGTCAATTTTTAAATATGATTGACTTAACCGAAATGTATGAATAATGAATTACTGGTTAAATCTGAAACATAATCTATATTTTTATCCATGTTGCTGCTGGTTAATAGTTAGTGATTTATTTTTCAGCTTGCATTATATTTAACATTTCCATTATGTTATGAGGGATACTGAGGCTTTTTTACACTGTTAGTTAGTATAACTGTGGTATTTTATCATAGAGGGCCATTCTAGCTGAGAGATTAGAATACATTTAAAGATTGCCTGTTTATTTAACCACCAACCATTAAGTGTGTTTGTGAAAGTTTATTTTTATACGTCTGGTTGGAACTGTTGAAAATGATTTAAAAATAAAGCTTAAATTGTTGTCTCCCATAATCCCTAAAATCCTTAATGCTGCTAGCATTTATTATTATCTGACCATTTATTTAGGAGTCATAATTTATGTCCTTTCTTCAAAGTCTAATAATGCTTCATTTAATGACAACAGAGCTGATGCTATTAAAAGAAGTGTAGAGGGGAGTTTTGCACTTCATGTAAAATGCATATTTGACACGCCTGTACTGCCTGTAAATAACAAAAAAAAATAATAATCCAACTGAATTAGAAATACAAGGACTTTTTATTACATAAAACAATAAACACCAAATGATGGTGCTGTCTTCATCCACCAACTTCAGATTGCAATCCAAATGCATTCTACAACTTATAAAATGCATATACTTTTCATGTAACAGCACCTTCACCAATAAAAAGAAATGCATACAAAAACTCTTGTACTTAGATTATCATAGATACGAATAGCGTTAGGAGTCATGGAGGGAGTAGGAAGAATATCAGACCTTGTTGGAATACTGTTGAAAATCATGAGCAAGTGGGAGGCAGCCAGAGATCTTCTAAACCAGTTGCACTGAAGAGGATAATGGAGAAAGTTTGATCCGATGATAACAGGAAGTCAACTGCTGCTGCGAAGTTCTCATATGAAAAATATACCTTGTGAAAAGTATTCCATTCAAGATTAAATAGTAATGCCATAAGGTGTTAAAGCACCCCATGTTAGCAGATGTATTCATTTAGGTAAAATGACTTTGTTTTTGAGTTTCTCATGATAATCAATAGTTTTCAGGTGGCATGTGATAAAAAGCATAGGACTACCTATGGAATGAGTATTTTTTTTCATCAAAGACAAAAATGTTAAAAAGTTATTTAACAGAGTAATAGTACAATTTCATTTAGATGACATTCAGGAGGAGGGCATTGCAAATATTTTGAAATGTGCATATTAATCTGTTGTGTAATTAAAAATATGGACTGGAGGATAGAACTATACTGTTGTTCCCAGTTTTAAAGATGATAAATTGCAGCATGTGCTTTTTGAGATTATAATGAGGTTTTAAAGACACTTTAAAGTATTGGGGCCAACCTAAGGCATTATTTTGTTAACATTTAAATAATGAATGTGATAAAAAAGATGCTCCTAATGTGTGGAGAGAGGACAATCTATAAAAGACTGCAGAAAAGAATGCTTTAAGTGCCACAAAATCCAACATTTTGGATGGACTGTGATTAATACAATTCTGTTATGGAAGCTAGGGTTAATGGAAATATTTCTAGTGTAGGGAGGATAAATTAAATAAAGAAAATGAAAATGTATTAAAATGAAGATTTGCTGCAGAGGGATGGGAAAATATCAATACATGTCAAACAAAATGTTGCAGAGGGTAGTGACAATAATGATGCATATAAGAATTTAGAAATGGTTGCAGCTGCAATGGAAAAGAAACTGTCATTATTGTATGAATACAGGAGTTATGAAGAGAATAATAAGGGAGAGATGTGGATTGAAATAAAAGTTAGAAATTCTGTTGGAAAACAAATTAAAGATGGAAAAAATAATAATACAGTTAATCAGTCAGCCACTCCAGTGGCATAGAGGAATGAAACCCTGACTATGGCCCAGTTGGCTTGGGTTTGATTAGCGGTTCTGGTGAAAGGTGGAGGGAATGGAAAGGATAGGCATACCTATCCTGGGTGGGATGTTTTACTGATAAGCTTCCTAAGGGGAGTTGTGTTTCAAAGTGAGCATGTGGGTCTGAGAAAAGGAAGTGGGTAAGCCATAAACAACCCCTTGCACAGAAGCACAGATGAGTCAAGCTCCAGGATACATCCACAACTGCCCCAACAATTACGGAGGAAGTAAGAGGATGGTTGGTAGACCAGTCATGGACATGAAGCATTGGGAGCCAGGCAGTATAAATGAGGTCTGAGGGGACCAAAAATACATTTAATCAATTCAAAAGATAAAAAAATGGCAAATGTTGATGTGGGAATTGTGTCTTTGAATGCAAATAGTATACTAAATGATGAATACGATTATTAGTATATGAATGGTTTGAAAAATAAAAACAGACATTATGTGTTTGTCAAATGTAAGATAATTAAATGTGCAAAAGGAAATGCAATTTGGGTTATCATGTTGAAAGAAACTGTGTGGGACTTAGGTATGGAGCAATGTTTGGGTGTAGCCGTACTATTTATTGAGGAAGCTACAAAACTGTTAGATCATATTTTTAAAGCGGAAAGAGCCTTTGTAATAGATTTAGTAGAACAATATTAATAAGAATTATATTATTATATACTGATGGGAAACAAATAGAAGTGTTTGAGGTAATTAAGTCTTAATGTGATGGTAACTATAGAAATCATACTAGTAGGGGATTTAAATTGTAATTTAAGAAAGGAAAAGAGAACACAAAAACTTACATTATTAAGATGAAAGAAATTTTGGATACTAGGGAGGTACAATTAGGAAAAACAGAACATATATATGTAAGAGATAAAACTTAGTATCTTTAGATAATGAAATCAACTCCCAATAACTCACAGATAATGACAATCCAGCAGGGCGAGAAAAGCTCCTTTTCAACTGACGCCTGGGGGAAAAGCTCCAAACCACTGGAATAGAAATGCATAAAACTGGGGTGAAATAGTACAAATATGCAGAGAGTCATGTTGGAACTCTCCATGTGTGTCACATTTGCATTCATTTCTTCCTTCTGTCACCAAGAGTGATGCCTAAGCACAAAGGAAGGATGATTTGCTTTAACAATTGGCTAAATAGTTGGGTGTCATTCTATGGAGATCCAGTATGTGTCAGCATGGCATGAGATGCTCAATAGTCCTATTGCTTTGTTAATGATGGTCTTCTCCTGTCACTCTGTATAAGAGCTAAATTCTTTGGCTGCTCTCATAGTACCCCTTTTTAGGTAGAGTCTAGTTAATAGACATCCCAATGTATCTAACATATCAGATCCAAAACAGGATCACATTAAGGTTCATTTCCTTCCCTGGTTAAGTTGGGCCATGAACTAGTAATATGGTTATTTAATAAAGAGTAACAAGCAAGCCCCTCCATAAACTATTTAACATGGGTTTAGCTACTGTCGTCATCTCTGAAGGTTGGTGCACAGCTGTGTTAATGCCAGTCTACAAAGGTGGCCCACCACCGACCCTAGAAATTACATGCCCATCAGACTGATGAATCTCATATTTAAAGCAGGTTACAAGTGACTTGATTGACTACAACAGTAAAAATCTGATCAGGCTAGACCTGCAGCAGTTTGACTTTGTTAAAGCTAGATCCTTTCTAATTTATGTAGTTGACTTCCTTGAAAGAGTAATGCAAGCTGTTGACAGAGGCCATGATGTACACACGGCATATCTCAACATTACCAAAGCCTTTGACACCATACCACGGCACATGCTAGCATACTTAGTAAGTTAAATGCATTTCAAATAGAGCCCTGTGTGGTAAGACAGATAACAAATTCTCTGCAGACAGAACCAATACATTGCAAGTAGCAGGTACCTCATCAACATTATGACAGTAACCACTGATGTTCCACAGACCTCCATGGTGGGACCCGTTTTGTGTGATATTTACTTTTCTGACCTGCAGATTACAAGCCAAGGCCTATGACTAACCAAGTTTGCAGAGAACTGCAAACTGGGAGCCATTGTCAAGTCATCCTCTGACACCCAAGCCCTGCAACAAAGGCTTACACATGTAAACACCTGGTGTACTAAAAACAGGCTAAAACTAAATGTTAAAAAGTGTAATATAGTAGCATTTGGTAAATCATCCATACCCCCAGCATATAACATATACAATACTCCAATATGAGAATGTTGTTAGAAACCTTGGTAGATGGGTTGATACCCCTATTCTTTGACCATCATATAATGACAGTGTTCAAGAAATCCTTTTACTTAACACCTCTGGTAACCAAGGGGATATCTTCCAGATTCATACAAGTCATTGAATATATTGCTCCTTTTGGGTTGTACCTCGTTAGTCATATCAAACAGCTAGAACGACTAGAGCTAGAGGTTCTGATACATTGACTTATTTTAGTGTTGTTTCTTTATTTTTTCTGTTTCACATTGATTTCAACTACAACAAGTTAGTGATTGGTTTACATGAGAGGTATGTCTTCTGCACTTCATTTTAAAATGTCTTCCACAAGCAGTGCATTCATAATTCTGATGATGTCTTAGTGTTAAAGATGAAAGAGCTAAACTGTGGATGTTTTTAACCTACCTTTGGTATTAAACATATTCTTCAATAAATTTTGAGTTTGGTGGCTGATTTGCTAGTTACTTTGCTGTTATTACCTGATGTTTTCTTCCAGTACCAGGGCTGCACTCCTGTTTCTTCCTTTATGTTTACACTTATGAAATAGGTTTGACGCAGGGATTATTTAGGTCCACCTGAGCCGCCACCACCTCATGCATATGGCACCTTGTCTTTTAACTTCTCTCATAAAGGACAGCACACTCAGGAGTACAGTAACCCCCTTATGCTACACTGCAGTGTCAGTATAGGAAAATAGCTTACATATCTACTATGTGAAAATAACCCCTCTCTTTTCATCTTCTTGCACCAAAGCAAGTCTGCTACCTGCTGAGCCACTGCCATCTACAAAAGTGTGATATGATAGTGAAATGTTATCCATGAAGGTATTATACATAGCAGCTATATTGAGCAGAGCCTATTTAATGGAGTTAATTGAAGATCTGATGCAATAAAAAGTAGAGATTTAAGTGACTCTGTAGTTGCTTATGACAGAAGAGAAAATGAATTTCAGAGACATACTGACAATGACTTGAAAAAGAAGTTACTAAAAGAAGTGACAAAGAGAGGATGACCACAGTAAAAACTACACATTCAGTAAGAAATTCCATGGTGGTATTTATAGTCCTGCACTGTTCAATGTGTGCAGTAAATATGTAAAATGCACCACTTCACCTATATGCAAATATAGTAAGTGTGAACGAGCTGCATTGAATTTCATATATGTGAATCTTTCGAATAATTGCCCAGCTAAACTGTGTAGAGTTGAAACTGTGTCAAGTCAGTTAAGAAGTATGCAAGAATCTGTGTAGCTTTTGCATGTGTGTAGCTTCTACGTATCTTTGAAAATTCAAGAGTAACTTTTCAGTTTCATAGTTTGATGGTGAGCTCTTCTCAGCACTAATGTACTAAAACTTTACAGAGAGAACTTGCATGCACTTGGACTCAGAACCACTTGCTTGCAGCATAAAATAACATTGCCTCTGTATACTTTTATGGACACCAGTTTAAGAATTTATAAATATGGAAAAGGGATGGGTAGGCAAATAGGAAAATGGAGAAAGAGCAGACAATGGAAAACTGTAGGATGACAGAAGAGGGCTGTGCTGGAGTGGGATAGGATGGGTAATTTTTTGATAAGATAAATCCCCTTTTTCTCAAAAAGTATATCTATGAGAAAGAAGAGATGCCCCCCCCCCCCCATCCCCAGTTCCTGACATTGTATGATTTTGGTATCATTCATTTCCCAAGAACCATAACAAAAGTGCAAATACACCACTGAATAATGTTAGGACTACTTGTCTTTGTAAATGTTTTCTTCCTTTCCTGTCTCTAAACCAACCTGGAAAGAAAATGGATTGCATGAGTTACTCAGTTGATAGTCCTCTATAGTATACCTTACTGCAAAATATACAAGTATTACATTAAGGTGTGCTTGTGTACTTCAA
This sequence comes from Protopterus annectens, assembly GCF_019279795.1. Lineage (NCBI taxonomy): Eukaryota > Metazoa > Chordata > Ceratodontiformes > Protopteridae > Protopterus > Protopterus annectens. The sequence continues at coordinate 1,984,943,007 of NC_056733.1, read as the reverse complement.
AAAATATACCCCCTGCTATTGTCAGAGTAGTGTATACATTTGTTTTGCCCTTACATTACATAGAAATGAAAATATATCATTAACTGCAGTACATTTATGAAGTGAATTGTTTTTTTCAGTTAGTAGACACCTGTAATCTGCCTTAATGCAAACAGTGCATGCAGCATATTAAGATGCTAGAATTGTACAGGGTATACATGAGGAAACACACCAATCCATGGTAATACCAGTGGACAGGGACAACTCTATAATGATCCTCATGCGGAACATGGTTGCTCACTCAGTTTCCATGTCAGCCTCTATCCACACACTAGTGAAGATGTACCAGAGAAAAGGCATGTTTGCCTGCATGTTGGATGAATTGGCCAGGCACCACTTTTGTCTCAAGAAAGTACCACGGGTATGGTTGTGAAGTCACCCAAGAATAAGATAGTCAGGTGTCACCGAACTTCCACATCAAATAGTAAATCTTCTGAGAAGGCTAAGTAATGCAGCACTGTCTTGTTAATGTTGAGTTTCTGGCACTATTAGATTTCTTTATTCTAGCAACTACATATCAATCTCCCATGGCAGCATCCCCTGTGGGACCATACACAGCATTGTCATTAGGGGACTCTGTGTATAACACAATTCAAATGTGACACCCAGTCACAACTTTACAGACTGAACTACATATCTCAGCCAGTAAAAATCACAAAATGTCACATTAGAAAATACACCAAGCAATAAAACAGCTATATCTAAAGTAGCCATTGCTTGACATCTGTGATGAGAAATGACAGCATTTGAACATACCTGTACATTGAAGAAAAAAAATAAAGCAAAAAAAGTAATAAAGGATGAAAAGACATGACAAAATTAAAAACAAGTTCCTGACTGTATAAACCATAACAAGAATACTATTTCAAACTAACTTCATAGGTTGGTACTAGGCTATCAGCCCTAGGGCCTATACAAGCCTAGCCATAACAATTCCCTAGCTATTTCTTCCCAAAATATTTACTTCCCTGGACCTCTGTCTAGCAGGGTGACTGACGTGATCTCCGGGGTAAATTTCCTATCTCCCATCCAGTTGTAAAGGGTCCTTTTGAAGAGGGTCAAGGAGGCACTCTGCTTGACATGTATGTGCAGTCTATTCCAGAGTATGGAAATTTCTGGGTCAGGAACCTATCCCTCCAGCATGTTTTGTTCATTGTGATGACACGGTTTACGTCCCTGGAGCGTGTGGCTCTGATGGATTGAGATTTCTTTCAGTGTAGCATGTCCAACAGCTCTGGGTTTAAGATGGCCTTGTATGTTAAGCAGAGATCGCCTCTGAGTAGATGATATGTGATAGAGTATAGCCGGAGTTTTTTAGTCGGTCAGCATAGGGCATCTGCTTTAGGCCTGTGATTCTTTTAGTGATGTGTTTCTGCGGCCTTTCCAGTTGTTGCAGATGTCTTGTGAGGTACATACCAAGCACGGCGTTGTACTCCATAATGGGTCTAATGAGGGATGAGTACAGTGGGACAATGACCTCCTTTTTCTGGATGAAAAGCCCTTAGTGATGAGGTGTGCCACATAGAAGGATTTCCTGACTGTTGTGGCAATGTGGTTATAGAAGATCAGACCACTGTCCACCTGTGTTCCTAAGTCCCTTATCACACTTTCGGTGTTTAGTGTACTGCCACCTATGTGGTAATTCACGGGTACATGTTTTTTCCCAAAGGGGATAACTATACGCTTCTTGGCATTGAGCTTGAGCTCATGGCTCTGGCACCAAGCATCTGTTTCTGTAAGGCTCTTTTGTAGAATATCCACATAATTTGGGGATTCAATAATGGTTCCCAGTTTGCAGTCATCTGCGAACTTTGTTAGCCAGAGTCCCTTAGTGTTGGCCTGTATTTCAGAGAAGTAGATGCCAAACAAGAGTGGTCCCAGCAATGAACCCTGAGGTACTCCACTTGTCACTTGTCTGTAGCTGGATTTGGAGTCGGCTACTTTTACAGTGTGAGTTCTGTCAGTAAGCCAGTTTGCAACCCATCAAGTGACATAGGGATTTATGCCCAGCTTAGTAAGTTTATCTATGATTCCACAGTGGGGGATTGTGTTGAAAGCTTTGGCAAGGTCCAGATAGGCTGTGTGAACTGCCCTACCCTTGTCCTTACCTCTGGAGACTGATTCAAAGAAGCCAATCAGGTTCAGGAGACACGATCGGCTCTTCACAAACCCAAACTGGGTGGGTTTCAGTGTTTGAAGGTTGCCAATGTCTTTGTTTATAAGTTCCATGATAATACATTCCATGACCTTGCAGATCAGGCTCGTCAGACTGATGGGACAGTAGTTCCCAGGATCCAAGGCGGATCCTCCCTTGTGGAGCGGGATATCTGTAGCTGTGCGCCACTCAGTGGGCACAAAGCCTGAGGTGAGGCTATGATTAAACATGACACTTAGGTGAGGTGCCAGTTCATTTTGTCCTAAATATAAAATGGCATGAAAAACAGCATTGGCACTGCAATTATGTAGGGCATAGAATAAACTAAAACGTAAGGAAAAATGGTTGTCCCTTTTGTGTTATGCATACGGCTCCTCAGCAATTCCCCTGCCTACATGGTTACTATCACCTGTCTAGTCAGGATGAAGTAGACAAACATTATATGTTCTGTTCAAGGAGCTTTTATTATAAATAAACATAATCACTTTCGCTCTACTCACAAAATGACACTGAAGATAGCTCGTGCCTGCTATATATACTGCACGTTCAGGTCTTAGAAATGCTTCTTAAAGGTACAACACATCTGTTATTCTACAGTTAGTAACCACGTGGAAGAGACTCTCTCTACATGGTTACTATGCAAATGTGGTCTACACACCTTTAATTTACTAAATCACTAAAAAGTGCAGCCATGGAGGGCAGATCACTTCATGTAGGGACTCCTACAGTGTTTTCTTGCTGTGGCACTTAGCACAATTGTGAGAAAATGAGGAATACATAGCAGGTGTCTATCTAATTGATACATAATTATTTCTATAGCTCCAAGTGTATATGCTTGCACTGGAATATAGATGGTGCAGGGTTCGAGTATAGGCCCTGCAAACTTCTTATTTCCTGTTTTTTTTTTGCTCTTGGTGCATGCAGGGGCACAAATTGGCATGTAATGGCATGGCACAAATACATAGCAGGAGCCTGTCTAACTGATATGTAACTAGTTCTATAGCCCCATGTGCATATGCTGGGTTGGAGCACAGATGGTGCAGGGTTCAAGTATAGGCCATGCAGCCTTCTTATTTACTTTGTGTTTTTTTTATTTTTTTGCCTTGGTGCATGCAGGGGTGCATAGTGGCTTGACACACAACATTGAATGAATCTACACTTCATACTTGCAAGTAAGTAGCAGGTATGTTCACCAAAGGTGCTAATTACAGGAGAAGTGGTGATTTTCAGCACAGTGTTATTCCACAGATTATAAAACCAGCAGGTAGACCCAAGTCTTTTTTTCCTGCCTACTGCAATACCATTATAGTAGAGTCAAGGAATTCTTAAACTGAGACAATGCTAGGGGCTGCTGCAGCTTTAATACACATGTAGGTGCTAGAGTCTGAAGCTGAGGCTGCTGGTGCTGATGACAATAGGCATAGGCTGAGGAGGAGAAGAGTGTTCAAGCCTAGGCTGACGTTTCACATGCTACATGAAATGGAGATTGTAGAATGCTACAGAGTGGACAAGGACACCCTACAAGAACTCTGTGAACTCTGCCGCCCTCAACTCAGACCAAAAGCAAACCAAGGGGAACCCATCCCAGTGGAATCTAAGGTAATTGTAGCCCTTAGGATATGAACTACAGGCACCTTTCAAAGACCAACTGGGGTCATGATGGATGTGGCACAGGCATCAGCATCCAGGATCCTACACCACTTCTTGGATGCCATGCTCATGCATGCCAGTGACACGTGTGCTTTCCTTATAGGTCTAAGGAGAGGGCCATATAGTCCACTTCTACTGGTAGTGCACTACCGTAAAGTACTGGGTGCTATAGACTGCACTCACGTACACATCAAGGCACCACCTGGTAAACTAGGTAGAGTCTACAATAACCACAATGGGTTCCCCTCCACTAACTGCCAAGTCCTGTGCGATGCTCAGGGAATTGTCTTGAATGTAAGTGTTGGCAACCATGTCAGTTACCATGACTCCCATATCTGGCAGACATCACAGCTGTACAAGATGTTTGCTAGGGGAGACATCTCACAGGGACATTTACTGGGAGATGCTGGCTATGCACTGGAGCCATGGCTGATGACGCCCATCAGAAGTGTACACACACCCACAGAAGAACATTATAATGAGACACACACTCAAACTAGAAACATCATAGAGCATGTGTTTGGGCTTCTGAAGTGACGGTTCAGGTGCTTAGATAAATCCGGTGCACCCTTGCAGTATGATCCATGTACATGTACAAAAGTCTGCACAGTATGTGCTATGCTACACGATCTGATCCTGCAAAAACAGCTGCAAGGTGATCAGCAAAGGTAAGGGACGCACATCCCTCCACCAACTCCTAGGTCACCACAGACACAGTCAGAGGAGGATTCGGAGGGGGAACCACCAGCGGCTGTGAAGAGAGTTAGAACTTGGCATGCACAGTATGCCCTTGCTTTGGCTAAGAAACAACACATAGCACATTCACTGACCACCTAGGTGCCTACTACCATTCTCCAACTCACATACATAGATTAAAATCGATGTCAGGTGAATTATACAAACTTTACCTCCCCATGTAATGGCTGTGTACTGCTTGCATCGGACAGAGTCAGCTCTGAACTAAACCTGCATCAACTGCTGCAATTGCAAATATGTGCTGATCCTACACTGTATTCTGTAATAATAATATGCCATATATGTGACTTTCTTAACTTAGTACAGTAATCAAGTAAATATAGTTGTATTGGTCCAGAAAGTATCATAACATGTGACAGTAGAGCAATTACTTTACCTGTATGTAAATGAGCTAGCCTTGTCCACTATGGCCTTGATTTGTCAAAGAGACAATGTAGACCACAGTCACTGAACACCTAGAGGCCTAATTTCTTTCTCCTACTCACATACATGTGTAGTCAAATTTATGCCAGAGAACTCACACAGCCTTTACTTCCATATGTATTGCCTATGTACTGCCTGCATCACACAGAGTCATCTTTGAACTAAAACTGTTAACTGCTGCATTTGCAAGGTACCTCACAAATATCCCTCTCAACTGGACAGTGTTGCACAATGTCCAGAATCTGGCCTTATATCTGTGGTCTGTTTATCATAAAGATATGTGTTGTTAAAGAAGATTACTTACAAATCATTACAGATTGAAGTAAAAAAAATAATGCCAGATATGAGTTTCAGGCCTCATATCCTTCAGAGATTTCATGATAATGCAAAACCTGTTCTTGTATCTACTTTCTTAGTTTGTAAAAGTAATATTTAATAATTGTTCTTATTTTAGTGCTTTTGTCCCACTTTTATTTATTGCTTTGTCCACATTTCATGCTCTAAGAGGTTGAAAGGTATGCTCCTGAGCCTGCACTGATTATTTAATGATATTATGGCATATTATTGATTTGTTTACCTTGCTTCAGTAATCAGGTAAATATTGTTGAATGTCCACAGAAATAACTGTAATATGTCACAGCAGAGCAAATGTGTTCACTTACATGTTTCCATTACTAAGTAGTATGCCTCATCCATTACAGATTCACACAGTCAGCACTCTCAAAGGTAATAAAGAACAGCGCATGCCCCAGTGTAGCACCATATATTTGCAATGGTAAAGCATTACACACAACAGTCATAACATAATGATACACATCGCAGTCTCTGACTTTAAAAACAGTCCTAAGATCAAACTACAGGCAGGATGCAGAACAGGGAGAGTAACAAATAACATGGAGAGTAAGATATATTTCATTGTGTGATGCTAGGACATCAGCTGTAATCACCAAACTATCGACAGACTAAGCTTCTTTGACACATAATAATAACAGAGGTTTACCTCCCCCTTCACAAAACAGCAAGGTTCCCTTGTTTGACCCATGCCAGTAACTCATCTGGGATAGCAGTGTACATTGTATTGCATTTTATTGTATGAATAATGCTTGTACTACTATGTTGCATAGCTGTTCCTGGACAATGAGAAATAAAGTATCCATCCTGTGTTCTGAAGCTCCATTGGTGTGCAGGTTCAAATACCCCACTATGTAGACATTTGTTATGCGTACTTTCACTTGCTACTGTGGTTAACATACCTAGCTTTTATGCATTTCACTTCTTTTTCTGTTTCGCTTTCCTTTACTTAAGGGATTAGCAATGTAGGAGATGTCCATGTCCATTACTAGTACATGTCAGTCCTGGAGTAAATTGTCTGAGCATAGTCAAACATTACACATATTGTTTTCTGATAAGAACAAGGCCATTGTCTTGTTTGTAGCAGAAAACAAAAGGAAGTAGACTGCCAAAAATAGATACTGGATATATTCAATTATTGCCTTTGGTCAGTGCAAAAACCAGGCCTGGAGTACAAACTCAGCTGTCAGACATGCACACTGCAGCATGCATTTGTGCACTGCTTACCTACTTGCAAAGAGGTGTAATTTGCATATGTGTACACTTTGTTACCATCGTGCAAACCCACTGCACACTGCACTATGGGACTGTATATATTACTTCATTGTTGATCTATATTGGATAATATGTTGGAAATATTCCACAGTAAAGTCCAGATGTACGCATATCTCATAAATTTACAATACAGCAATATGTTGCCCACCTCTTACCTCCCCCAGAAAACAATCAGTACAACACTGGGGACTTATTCCTTTTTATAAACATGTATCAATCATGCTACCAACTGTAATATTTACTATAGTGTTTCAACATGGGCAGGTCCACTTGCTGGTGCTCAAAACCATGGTCTGCTAACATTAAACATCCAAGTCTGGTCAATAAGGGTACTCCTGTTGCTACACTAATAGAGTTATTAACAGAATACTGCTATTAGGTTCTTCTTCTTCTGGCTTTTCCCAGTTAGGGGTCACCACAGGGATCACCTGTCTGCCCATTATTAGCAGTGGAGTATTATGGTGTTGAGTTGCCAGCCTGGCACCCAACCTTCCACAGAAGACACACACATGCACACACTTACACCTAGGGTGAATTTAGAGTGTCCAATCCACCTACAGCATGTCTTTGGGATGTGGGAGGAAACCGGAGTATGCGGAGGAAACCCATGCAACCACAGGGAGGACATGAGACTCTGCACAGAAGGCACCCCAGCCGAGGATCGAATCGGAGAACCTCTTGCTGTGAGGTGGCAATGCTAACTGCTGCACAACTGTGGCTTCCCCAGAATACTGCTATTAGGTTAATTGCCTCATATAATGCTATGAGGCCATGTGACTAGGTAGGACCTGCAAGCTGTTGTTCACTACATGGGCTGCTGCTGTCACCTACTGTAAGTTCACCTGCACTTCTGTAGAAACCTAACTTGTGCTGTTGTGCTCATGCTGTGGTGTATGTATTAAGTACAGTGTTCTGTAGTCCATGCACTTAGGTAGGGGTTCTGTTCCCACTGTGCTCAACGGTGTGTGTGTGTGCGTGTGTCTAGTCAGTAGAGTACACCTGGTATCCTACACTTACTTCACCAGGGCCACTGTTTCCAACTACTTTGATACTTGCACAAGCTGACACATCCACTTCACACAGACCTTCCATCCTATTGTCTCCCACATGGCCTGATGTCACCTACTATAAGTTCAACTGTACTCCTGTAGAATTCCAACTTCTGCTGTGGCACTTGTGTTAAGTACTGTGTTCTGTAGTCCATGCACTTAGGTAGGGATTCTATTCCCACTACTGTTGTGTGTGTGTGTGTGTGTGTGTGTGTGTGTGTGTGTGTGTGTGTGTGTGTGTGTGTGTATGTGTGTTTGTTAGAATTAACTACATTTTACAATTTTACAACAGCAAGGTTTACCCTTGTCCCCTCTTTAAGAGACACTGTTCTGTAGTCTATACACTTAGATAGGTAGGAATTCTATTCCCATTACAGTCTACTGTGGGGTAAGAGTTGTTTCATTAAAATGCATAGAACATTTAACTACTGCATATGGGACATGTATTTGGCTTTATATACAGTCTGCTGATGTCATCAGCCATATGATACTTTTGCATATACATTAATCACGCAAGTGTCTGTTCTGACAATGTGCTGGAGACCATCCATCCATGACCTAATCCTGTACCACACATATTACACTGACCTGGATTTTAATCTATCCACATACCTTATGGTATGTAAGTTATGTGGATGAGAAAGGATTGTGTTATTTAGAGGTACTGGATGTATCTGGTGAGGTTAATGCAAATGTTAGTTTTACACTTGTATTGGTATTTTGCTCATGTTTCCCTACAGTGCTATAAGACATACTTGTGTGCACATTTGATATGGGGACATACACATTTTGACTGTTACACTTTGACACCTGCTATTGGGTACAATGTTTTACAGTAGGCAAGGGGAACATAGTCAAACAATATACCTATCCATGGCTTTTAGAATGTAAAGTGAACATTTATGAATAATATTTCAGTTTGTAATCACAACTCTAGTGTCAACATCTAGGTTGCTGTATATGTAGGCCTTTATGTATGTCTGTTATCAAAATGTGGGGAGAATGGCAGTCCAGATAGTAGAATACGTACAGGACTATAGTACACAGCTAACACACAGACATGAAAAACTGTGCCGTACGTACATATATGCCGAACATAGTTCCAACATATTACTGTATCATACCTCAGGCAGACATAAAATCAATAACTGCTCCCCTATGTCAACTGCTGTAAATGATAGGGCCTATGAGCTGAAGTGGAACAACAGGTAGGTTGCAGTTCTGCACACTGCTGCACTCATAGACAAAACATCACATAACTGCAGAGACATGTCTTTGAAAGGCTGAAACGTATGCTATGACATACACAACCTAAAATGTTGTCCTTATCCTTCTCTGAGTAATCTGCTGCTGACTTACATTTCCAAGCTAAGATGTAACAACTATATAGATTGAAGATGCAACCAGTGTATGTATGGCAGGCTGCAATGCAGTTGCAATTTTCCCCTCCAAAACAGTAATCACTCACAGCTGCATTCCATTAATAATCTACAAGCTATAAAAAAGCAACCCTGTAGGCAGTGAAGTTGTTGTTAGTTCTATATGTTTTGAACATTCTGAACCAGCAGTATTGTCAACCAGTATTTCCAAGCTTTCTCTACAGAGGAGTCATCACAAGGTATGTTTAATTTTTGTCACCTACATATAGCATTTGCTGGACTGCATTTCAAAATTCTGTGAAGCACAGTATTCACCAATGTTACCGTTATGTATGACTTACAAATCTAATTATAGCATGCCCCAGTTTGTCAAGCCATTGTACAGTTACTCATGAATGTCGAGACAAGTACATATATGGGTTATACTGCTGTGTGGGCAATATGTAAAAATGTTCCATGGACAAGCACACTGACAGCACTTGCAGCAATTCTATGATGTAATGTTACATGACAGTGGTAATTGCCTGTACCTTTGTGGGGATGATAGTTAAGGTGAGGTAGTGTTATGACACCAAGAAGAATATGTTTCAATAGTCAATTGCCTTGTCTTACATCCTGCCCGTTATCTGTTCCCATATGTTGACTTCTGTATGTTCCTCTATTGAGTAATACCGACTGTCTACCTTCTATGTTGCATCTATAAACAGTTATGTTGTAGTTATGTGATACATATCTATACTCTATATCTGACTTGTTTCAGGCCAAGTAGAGTTATGGCATCCAAAGGATCTGAATTACCAACACCCACCATTTACCAGTGGGGAAAACCAAGCCAAAGGAGATGGCCTATGCATCCATGGTGTGTTTCTACTCCAAAGTGGCAGGCAGAACAGTGCCCATCAAATGACATTATGGCAAGAAGTGGTTGCCAATATAAATGCTGTGGATGGCCACAGATGAACATATGACCAGGTGCACCACAGATCAACAGACATAGCTGCCAGATAAAGAGTTGCTGTATAGACTGTGACTTAATGGCTACAAGTGGAGGCCCTGCTATGCAACAGCCATTAACCCCCAATGAGCAGTTCCTCACTGACCTTAGGAGCAGCCAGGGCTCCCAAGACACTGATGTTCAGTATGTCCTTGATGTGGGTGCCAGTGTGTCCACATCCCAAGAGGAGTTTACAGATTGGCCTTGCTCTGTGTAATGTTGAATAATGTTGTATATTGCTAGAAGAGAAATGAATAAGTTAAGTGTGTGTCACATGTAGCTGTTTGTCTGTGGTGATTGCAGACTGCTACTGTTATAAGCTTAGTCTGCAGTTGTCAGCCATGTTATTGTGTACATTTGTGTTGTTTGCAGCTTAAAATGTGCAAATGTATCACTACCTCTTTTAGTGTTGAATGTGGTTTTATTGGCCTTACCTCTTTCTTAACTTCTTTCGGGTCCAGCATCAATGCAGCAGGACCTGCTTCCACCAATCACATCACAGGAGGATCTTCCAAGTACGCCTAATTATCTGAACAGTTGAATAGTGTTGTACAGATCAAGGCATTTAAACAAAGTAGTTATTTGTGGCACATCTGGTATTTGTTTTGGTGGTTAGAAGATTGCTAGAACTATAAGCTTATCTTTTGATAGTAAACCATGTTCTTGGGTAACTGTTGATTTCTGCTATTCAGAGGACAATGAAGTAGAACCTGTGTTACTGTTGATTGTGGTGTTGTTGGACTTACCTCTTGCTTCACTTCTTCCAGGTCCAACTGGCCTAGAAGCATGCTTGCCTTCTACAGCTGGTAAGTGAAATACTGTCATTTCAGTAGTGCTGATCAATATAAAGCAATATTGTAAAGTGTAATTTATATTAATTTGTATTTAAGTCATGTTTTTCATATTGCTTAGCTTTCATCAATACTGGCAGCATTGTTACTTTATTAGCATATATTGCAGTGTAGTATTTCTAATATTAAGCTAATCCTGTGTTTCTGTATTTTTCTCACAGGTATTTCTGATGGTGGAACTGTGGACACTGTACCAGCTGATGTGTCAGTATGTCATCTGAGTCTGACGATGATGGTGGCCAAGGTGAGGCACAGTCTGGGTGGGCAGAAGTTGAATCTGACACAGAGGTTGTCATTCAGTCATCCCCTACATTGACCTTTGATAGAGCCAGTAAGCCTATGCCCACACAGTCCACTGAGCCCACAGATTTTGGTCAGGTTCAGGGTGAGGACATTGATCAGGGGAGTGTGTCTACTGCAGATTCAATGCCTGTTGAGTCTGGTAGTAGCCAAAGTGGGTGTGAGAGGGAGTGGTAGTGGTGCTTGGAGGAAGCCTGCTATACATCCACCATCTGGTGTGGGTGTCACTTCACGTGCCACTCGGCAAATGTTTATAGCCATCATGGAGGCACAGGTATGTTCCCATCATTTGTCCCGACAAATTTTCAGGAAGATGGATGTGGCACAGCTTGACATATGTGACTTCCTACACCATGTTGTTGATGCCATGGAGCACATATATGACACGTTGGAATGAGTAGTGTCTTTGATGGAGCATCAGCAGGGAGGGGAACAGCATCCTTGTGGGCATAGGATAGCAACATCACCTGCTGTTAGCCAATGTGGCAGTTCCAGATCACCCTCCCATAGGGGCAGGACTTCCACTGGTTCCTCAGTGAGTGTGCTACCCACATGCAGACATGGCAGGCCATAGGGATGTGGCCCTAGGCATTCCCAGGAAGGGGAGTCATCCAGCAGACAACATCACATAGCAGAATTGCATCTGAGCCTATTTCTGGACGGCAATGTGCCAGTGCAACTCCTAGCAGAGCCAGGTCTTGCAGTCAGGGACAAGAATAATGAATTGCAATCTCTACCATGAACATCTCACACCGGTCCAACAGAACAAGATGTAGAGCAAGCACTCCACTTGGCTATATCCATGCACACACCAATTTCACATGGAGGACACCACACACATGTGAGTGCACACACACACACACACACACACACACACACACACACACACACACACACACACACACACACACACACACACACACACACCAGGTATTCATTTTCTCTATCTTCCCTTTTTTATTTTGGCCCAAATGTGTGCCTTCTTACTCACACACACTCATCAACCTTTTGGGTCAGCTTATGCTTCCTGCCTCACACACACCACCCTCTGCAGGTGATGATAACTGTGCTAGATCCCTATGTTCCAGCATTGTGATTCAAGGATACAAATCTGATGCTGGGGGTGCATAGCTATGGTATTGCTTAGTATATTTGCATTTCTGTTGTAGAAATGTTCATTCTACCTGTGACATATATCGTGATCGGATATATAAATAGCTGAAAACATGCAGCTGTCACTACTCTGTACTGAATGCATTTGTAAGGCTGGGAAATTGAGAAACTGTAGGTTATATCAAGAGTTTGTGACTCCTTTCTGTAATAACCAACACACAACATCCTGTGCAAGTGATGTGCACTGTGCCATATCCACTACTTTATAACATATGTCTTACAGGATGTTCCAGCCAACACCTGTAATGCACCTCAAGGGTCATGCCATGATAATCTGATGTTAGGTTTGTGTGACAGCACAACATGTATATTTCTTTGTTTACAGTTTAATATTGTACATTTTTATTTTATTTTTTATTTCATATTTGCATGATGCGCCACATGCTGCAAACACAGACTGCTGTGTCAGGAATGCTTGCATGTAGAGTGGCAGTGCAAAAACTGCACAAATGGGCCTCCCATGTAGCAGACAGGGCCCAGACAGCTATACACATACACTGGATGTATGCAATTAATACTAATGGCTATTATGCAAACACATTTCTGGGCAGCATGCACTGTTGCTCAACATGTTTGCACAGTGGTAAACAATGTGCAGCACTTTCAAATGTTGCAAATACAGAAACTGTGCACTCCCAAGTGTGATACCCAAAATTGGTGGGAAAACATTATTCTACTTTGGTATCAATCTGTGATAGGCATGGCTGGCAGTCCTGGAGAGTTGTTTAGATTCCATGCTCAAAGATGGGGTGCCCAGGATTCCAAAGTGTTTGTTGGACTCCTAGTCAATTAACATGGGCCCAGGCTGTTGCATAAGTACTATCTGATTTGGAGTACAAGGCAGAGGCATGAGATAGTCTGTCTCAGGCTCTGACCAGTGCTATCAGTATCCCTCACACTGGTAAACAATGTAGGAACCACTACAGAGACCTCAGAATGAGGAAGAGGGATACCCTCGACCATTGGACTGTGGGCACCCTGCGGATGTGTAATTGTCACTTACAGAAACTGATAGTCAGAGTTAAAAGCTGGATATAGTCAGGCTTGGTATGTTTAATGGTATTCTGTTGTGTTATTTTTTTCCATAGCTGTCACAGACTGGGCATTGAATGTGCAGACCCATGACTCTATATTGGCACGGATGTAATATGCATGTGGTATATATGCATCCCACCATGCACCATCATGCAATAATTCTATAAAGAAAAGAAATGGGGGAGACAGGAAAGTAGTGAAATGGGGAGCAACCGGGGGGGAAACTGTCACCCCCAGAGAGAGGGGTGACCACAACACAATCTGTTGTATAGAGAACTGGATAGTAAATTTGAAACAATCATGAGTGTCATGAACACATATGTGCAAAATGGAGAGCTATGTGTGGAATGATCTTTTTTTTGTGGGACAGGTGCCTACTTTTTTTGAGAGAGAGATAGGAATGTTGGGAAGGGATGTAAGAATGTCTGGGTGAGGTAAGCTGGGCAGGTGAGGAAGCAATTACAGACAGACAAGCAAGACAATAGACAGAGATGGTGAAGGACACATGAGGTGGGTGAACACCATTGATTGGGAGAAGTATGGGAAATCTCATTCTCATGCACATTGAGGTGGTTGACAGAATCTAGTCCTCATCCAGTGGATTGTCATCACTGTCACCTCACTGTGCTGCTGGCTACAGTGCCCATCTGCACCTACTACAGGTGCTCTGCATTAGGATGGAGAGTGGTCACTCCATCCAGCATAGGCATGTGCCAACCATGCAGCCCAAAAACCTATGCAACATCCATGGCAGTTCATCATGGGTGATAAACTCACCCCATCTGCCACTCTGCCCAGAGGAAGCCACAGGCCTGTTATCTGGGGCAAGGGTACCTGTAGGGCCAGCTAGTGCAGGGGTGGCAGAGTGGGTGCTACCAGGTACTGCACCAGAAGTGCTGTACAGCGGCGCTGTAGCTGTTGGTGTGGGGGGCAGGTGATCTGTCTGAACTGTGTGTAAAAAAAATAAAAAAGTAAATACAAAAAACCCCAAGAAAAATAATAAACAAAAAATGAAAATAAATGCACAAAAAAAGATAGAAAAAAGGGTTGGTTGAGAGAAAAGAAAGGGAGAACATTAGTAACTTCATATGTGACATACAATGCATTGATACAATTATTTTATTCTATTCTGTTAACTTTACTTTCAACACTACAAACTCCTCTAACAAGTTTCTTTCTTATGTTTAAGACTACTCAGTTTATAATAGAGGCACACTATAGCACAGACTGTAGCCAACAATCCTTGCTGTGTGCATATATTGCACATATGTGTGTTCCAGTTATTCTCATTACAGGTTATAAAATATGATTTGTGCCACTGGTATAAATGTATAAAGTTATATTCCAATAATGATGAAAACATAACATCATTGTATATTTGGAAAGTGCAGTTTTTAAACCCACAATCAATGACTATGCTAAAATACTTATTTTGTCCTACAGACTACTGCATGCATAATTTTCTTTTACAGTTTAGAGATGCATGCTCACTGTTACTTCAGAATATGGAACCACTGCTTTATGCTACAGACTAAGGCATGCATAGTTTCTTTTACAGTTGGGATATGCATGCTCTGTTTGATACATATGTATGTTCCATTCCAAGTATACTGAATACAGATTACAGAAAGTGATTTGTGCTACTGGTAAAGAGGTACAACGTTGCATTCCAATAATGATGAAAACATAAAAGCATTGTATATTTGGGAAATGCTGTTTTTGAACCCACAACCAATGACTATGCTAAAAAAATTTTCCTACAGACTACTGCATACATATGTTTCCTTTTACAGTTTAGAGATTAATGCCCACTGTTATTTCAAAATATGGCACCACTGCTTTGTACTACAGACTACAGAATGCAAAGTTTCTTTTACAGTTGGGATATGCATGCCGAGTTTGATACCACATTATTAAATAACATCTAAGGTGGTCCTTAACTTGTAATGCTACAAAAGTACTATTATTATTATTATTATTATTATTATTATTATTATTATTATTATTATTATTATTATTATTAATAGTAATATACTATTTAGGCAGTATTGTTCTGATGCATACATATCACATGCTTTTCACATTCTTGCTAGACATGCACCATAAGATCTAACATTTAAGACTCTCTCCTCAGCAGCTGTGGAAAAAAATGAGCAATGAGCAAAACAGAGCACCATTATGAATACCAGTCTTGACTATATTCAGCTTTTAACTCTCACAATTACTCAATGAACTTGATACTTGCACATCTGTGGGGTGGCCCTGCCTGACATTCCTGACTCAAAGCTCGAGGGTATCCTGCTTCTTCATCTGGAGGTCACCAAAATGATGTCTGCATTGTTTACCTGTGTAGGGCATACCTGTTGCACTGGTTAAGGCACTGGCAACACTATTCCAGGTTTCAGATTTATATTATGAGCTGAAATAGTCCCACTGCAGCAACCTGGGTCCATACTCTTTAACTAGGAATCCAACAAAAATCTTAGACTCCTGGATACCCAACACTGCATTCAAAAGTACACACCCTCACCAGCAACCCAGACATGCCTGCCATTGTTGAAGTTCAATGTCTAGTGAGCATTTCCTGCCAATTGTAGTTTATATGGTGCTGTTTTCCACCTATTACACTTCTAACACTTACTGAGAGTGTGCTCATTTTGGATTTGCAACATTTGAAAACATTGCACATTGTGCACCATTGCACAAACATAGTAGGCAAGGGTGCGCACTGCTGGGCACCAGGTTTGCTTGATACTAAGTGATGTGCAACAAAGAGAGTTCTAGATTATTTAGGTATACTGGCACTTGTGTAAATGAGCTAGTCTATTTTATCAATTTATTGCTATAGTCTTCACTCTCATAGCAGTAAAACAAAAACTTGCACACTCTGTACTAGAAACCCATATAATCTGCACTCCAACCATACACTTAGCACCTACTACCTTGGGATTAGTAAGATAGATGTCTGCTATCTTAATAGTTATTGTAAGGTTCTTGCTGTTAAGCATAGTGCACTGCCGCTGAGCAATGCACAATATTATTAATTGGATGCATCCGGTTCATATGTGTGGCTTTCTGGGTCCTGTTTACAATCTGGGTGGTCCCTTCCTCCAGTTTGTGTGCTGCTGTACTTTTCACAAACCAGCTGAGCATAGCTAAACATGTTTATGCCAAGCAGCATATCTCGCAAATACTGGCAAGTTAAAAAAATACATAAAAGAATAAAAAAAAAGGTTAAGAAAAATTAAAACACAAAAGGCAGACTGTTCAAAGGTTTTGTAGATTGTATAGTTATATGCATCATATATTTGGCCTTTTCCTTGAAAAATGTCTGGCTTATTGTGAAATCACTGAAGATTGCAGTCAAGATATCATGACATATACATTTGTGTTCTGTACTTCATATCTTTCAGAAAATATATGCTTGCCCTTTGCCCTGGAATGATCCACACTTACTATACAGGGTTCATGGTCAGAAACACTGGGGCGAGCCACAAAATATTCATGGTGTGAGATTGCATGATGCTGTGTGATGCACAGAATTGTGCACATG
The DNA here is from genome assembly GCF_019279795.1 of Protopterus annectens. Lineage (NCBI taxonomy): Eukaryota > Metazoa > Chordata > Ceratodontiformes > Protopteridae > Protopterus > Protopterus annectens. The sequence continues at coordinate 1,984,926,024 of NC_056733.1, read as the reverse complement.
AATACACTTGTTGTAGGTTCTGCACAGTATTGACTATGGCTGTGAATCCTTTTATAAAGTGATATTTGAGAAATGGGATGTTGCAGAATAAAATTGTTACTAATTTTGAAATTAAATCCTTTGTGCCTTGGAATGAATATGTGGTTAGGGGTAATGAGAATGATTAAAATCAGAATGAATTTTCAATTTTGGACAGCTGATATTGAAACTTAACTAAGACTTTTTTGAACAACAATATAAAACAGTTTAGGAAACTGAAAAATGTTATGGTGATAGAAAGTTATGGAATGGAGGTTGGAAAAGTATGGTTAATTTAACTGTTAAAGATAATGTTCATTTACCAAGTTTCCTGGTAATCAGTGGAAAAAAGGGGATGTTGAGCTATGTTGGAGAAGCAAAAACATGCTTTCAAATGTAGCGCTGGGGAACATTTAATCAATGAATGCCCAAAAAGAAGATGTTTTCAATGTGGGAACTGGAAATGGAAAAAAAAGAATGATGAAATTTCAAAAATATAACGAGATAAAGCATTTTATTTAGATTATGACATATATATTGAAGGTCAAGAGAAAAATATTGACAAAATCAATGTATTAAGTGAAAAGGAGGGAAGCAAATTGGAAATAAATGAAGAAGGTGCAGTTAAAATGGAAATTAATGGTAAAATATTAACCTGAGTGTTTTAGTCAAGAAGATGTTGATGTAGAAGAAAAAGAAGAGGTAGATAAAGGCAGCATAGGAAATGGGTTAAAATGATGGCAATTAAACAAATAAAAAATATAAAATAAAACAAATTGGAAAAAAGGAAAATTGTGAGTTAACAATAATTTTCTGAATGTTAATAGTATAACCCATGATAAAAGAAAGTTATAGGTAGTAGATTGGTTTAAGATGAAGAAGGAATGTTATATTATTTGCTTCTAAGATATTAAATTATTAAATAACAAAGAGGACAAGTATAAACTGTACTGTGGAGAAATGAAGTGGAGTTTTGTGAAAATATGTGTTCTGGTATTTTGATAATATTAAGAAAAACACACATTAAATATTAGATGTAATTGTAAAACAGGGGAGATTTGCTATTTTTCATGTAAGAAAAGGGATGGATGTTTGGAGAATAATATGTTTATGTTTAATATGTTTTGGATATATACAAAGTAAGAGGAGGGAATTTTTTTAAAGGGGTAAGGAGATATGTAGTTATAGATATGAGTATAATTTCAATTGGAGAATTTAATTGTAACCTGAGGAAATAGAAGGAAAATTAATAAATATGTTGCAAGTTGTAGGAAAATGGTTAAGGATGAGGTGGTAAAAATTAGAAAAAAAGAATACATATAGGAGAGGAAATATTAAGACTGAGATAGATTATGTTATTTAATCAAATGGATAACATGAAAATATTGCTCAAGTTATAAAAAACTGACTTTTCATATATGCTATAAAATACAAAAAAAATCTAGCTGAAAAGAAATAGTGGAGGAAATGATGGGGAATACAATATCATATGATGAAGTTGTGAAGAAAAATAGTTTAAGAAGAAAATGGATGAGTTGTGTGAAGATCAGTTAAATATGATAAATTTTTATGAAGATGTCAATAATTGGTGGGTGATGTATAAGGAAAAGTATAAAACAAAATATATGAAGTTGCAAATGGATTTTTTGGTATATAAAAACAAGAGTATGAGAAATTGATAAAAGAATATGAGGAAACAATAAATGGAAGGAAAGAAGAAAGAATAAAAATGAGTTAATTAAGCAGAATGAGGAAAATATAATGTTCTTAATATTTAAACAAAAATAGCAATTAAAGGGGAGAAGTGAAAAGATGTCACCATTTTAGGAGAACAAATTAAATCTGATAAAATAAGAATAACACATATTAAGAATCAAAGGGAACAATTGACTCATGATATGGACTATATAATGAGGGAAATGGAAGAGTGTGTTAAAAATTTGTATACAGAAGATATTGTTGAAGAAATAGGGAAAGTAAAGGAAATTGATGATAGTTTAAATAAAAAAAATAGAAAAGAGAATAATGCTGCATTACATTAGACCTGATGGTTTAGGATATGAGTATTATAAAGAAATGGAGAACAGAAAAAATGTGATATCATGGAGTATGAATTAGCAAATTGTGAGATGAGTAAGATACATAAAATATGTGAAAAGATGGTGAAATTTATATACAAGAAGGGAGAAAAGGAGGATATGAGAGTTTGATGACTGTTATGTTTAAATAATAAAGACCGCATGATTTTTTTATGAGATTAATGAAAAAACAAGTTAATGCAACTATAGATCAGGTGAGTGGAGAAGGCAGATATTGGTTAGTGGGAAGAGAAAGTAAAGAAATGTTAATGTTTGTTACAGAAGTGGTAGAAAATATAAAAATGGGAATAGAAACGGTAAAATAGCAGTATGTGATATAGAGAAAGCTTATGATACAATTAACCATAAGCATATGTTGGAATATATATTATTATAAATTATTATTTTATATATTGGAATATATAAGCATATATGGGAATAGGAAATGATAAAATAGCAGTATGTGATATATAGAAAGCCTGTGATACAATTAACCATAAGCATATTTAGGAGATTTTGAAATACATGCTTTTAGGATTTTATAGGTTTAACAGAATCTGTATTTGTAAAGTCATATGTGATTTTTTAATGAGGAAATTAAGATTAGTAGGGGATTAATGCAGGGAAGTCCACTTAATAGTTACATATTTGCTTTAGTTATAAATGCACAAATAAGAGCTGGGGAACAAAAATTAAACTTAGATTCAGGAATAAATATTCATATGTATATGTCTTATGCAGATGATTTAGTACTTATTGCAAATGGGAAATAATGGATTAAAGAAAGTATAACAGAGGTAGGGGGATTGATGAGGAAATCAGGTTTAAAGATGAATAAAGAATAATGTAAACCATATGGAGAAAAATGGAAAGTGTGTGTATTTTTCTATGGTATAAATAAAGTTGTCAAAGGTTAAATTTGAAGAATATAGTTTAATTAAAGATCAGTAGGAAGATTTCTGTCTTAAATTGTAGACAGTTAATAAGTGTAAGAATTTTATGTTATCTTACTTTGAGAAAGAATATCTAATAGACATGTATATATTAGGCAAGTTGGGACATTGAGGATGGGTTTATTAGTAGGATAGATAGAAAAAGAATTGTTACAAATTATTTTTAGTTTTATTTGAAGATCTGATTAAATCATGTTAAAAGGGAATTGTACATTATAAGAAGGAAGAAAGAGGGTCGTGATTGATAAATTCTATTGTTGTCTGGAATTTGTACATATATATTGAACTTTTTTTTGCAAAATAAAAAGAAATGAGCAACATGATGTAAGAAAAATACTGTAGAGCAAATATATACAAATCTTAGAATGTGAAAAGAGAAATAAATGAGAGGGTTAACTTGAAACTGGATATTATTAAATGATTAAGAAAGGGAATTTAAAATGTAAAGAAAATTTCAAAAGTAGAAAGGATTGGTAAGAAATCATAATGGAAATATTTTTATTATGTGAGACCTTGACAAAATAAAAAAAAAGAAAAAGTTAGAATTCTAACAAAAGAAACGTTAGACAGATCTAAAGTTGTTTTAGAAATTAAAGTTTTTTTTTTTGGAGATTGATAGAAAATGCTTCTAGTGAAAGCAAATATGAAATATAAATAACTAAAATGCAGATTATATATAAGATGTAATACAGAAGAAACTATGGATAATTTATTCAATGACTGTTGTAGAATTAAAGAGGTATGGAATTTAGGTAAAAATGAGATGCAAGAAGTATGTAAAAATGTAAATATGGAAAAGATAGAGGAATGGATATGAAAAAAGTTGAAATAATGGCTAAAATAATAATTAGTGTAATATGGTTACTTGATAATGTGAGATGTAAAAAATTGTTATGTAATTAGGTATGGAATAGTTGGGATAGAGTAAGAAAAAATAAAAAATGGATGTGGAAAAGGGGTGTGGGATAAAATGAATAATTTTTCTTATTTTGAGAAGTGTAATATATTTTATTCATTTATTTACTTATTGTGTAGATGTAAATTTTGTATTTTTCTTTCTGTTTATGCTATATATAAGATTAATGGTTATGCACAATTTTAAGGATGTGTCTATAAAATAAAGCCCCTACTCTTTTTGGTAGATAACATTGGATCTCTTACATCCATCTGAGCTACCACCAGATTAGGCAGATGGGGACTCAGTTTAACATCTCAGCTGAAAGACAACACACTCAGAAATGCAGTATCCCCATAATGCTGCACTGCTTTCTCTGTAATCCAGTCAGCTGGAGTGGGAATATAATCAACAGCCTTTTAGTCTTCCAGCATCACAGGCAAATGTGCAATCTGTTCCTTCACTAACATTGCATCTGGTGATGCATTGCACATAAAAGTTTCTGCACTGTGAGTCTTATTCTAAACAAAGTTATCCCTTCAGTGCTCCTCTGTCAGGATATTTGGACACTATCTCTAAGTCCCAAGAACTTCTGAATTTATACCACAACTGACAGTGCAAGTGTACATATATTCAAAGCACATGTAGTGCTGCCTTTTAAATTATGAACAAAAAAACACACTAGAAAGCAATACACTACGAAAACATTTCTTGCTGGGAAGTAAGCACCTCTGTTCTCTGTAAAACAGATGAACACAGTATTTGGGACTATTAAGAGAGAATTATGTGATGTAACAAAAATAAATACAGTATACTACTGTGTAGCTAAACTAGTAACAAGTAAATCGCTACCACAAAAATAGAGTTTAACAAAGAAAAAGAACAGAATAAGTAGAATGTCATCATGCAAACAACAAATACAGAAAAAAAATAAAGCAACTATATAAAAAAAAAAATAACTCACCAAAAATAAGCTCCAGCCATACTACAGTTCCAGACTACCACTGTCAAGTAACAAATCTTCCTCTTCATGTTCAAAACAAGCAACTCAGCTTGGGATTCACTAAACTCCCACCAAGTCAATATAAATTGGAACTCTATCCCACTGCAAATAAAACAACAGACAAGACACATACCTTCAAGTTACTACTAGAATGGTATCTAAGCAAAAATTGATTCTGTTCCTGCTTCACTCCTGGATAGAATAAATGTTGTGGTCACATCTGCTACCATTGCTGCAAATACTCGTCTTTTCTACTTCCCCCTTTTTCTTCATCTGAAAGAAAGATACAAACTAACCCACAATGGGTAACTTTGATTACATAAATTACATCAAAAACAGGATCTAAGTAGCAAGTCTCAATCTGTAATCTGGATCAACCACTATCTCACAGTCTTCCTGTGTCACAGTTTCACCTCTCTCTGTCTCTCTCTCTCTCTCTCTCCCTCCTCATCTATCCAAAACTAATACTGCTTATAATAGTCAAATTAACCCCCAACAATTCTCACTTTCCTAATTGCTTTACTTCTCAATTTTAAATGTAACAATACATTTATAGTTGCTCTACTACTACTAACATATCATACTATATTACATTATCAACCACCTCCACCCCCCATTTCTAATATTTCCAGATTTTTAACTACCTCTTCCATTCATTATTTTAATTAATAGAAATTACAGGTAATATTATAATATCGTTTGAAAAGTTATACCTATCTCTCTACTATATGCAAACCTGTGTCTATTGCTAATGAATGATCAACAATGTATATACCAATGGAAGATACTCTGGTCTAAATGACGTTTATGTAAGGTATTGTAAAGCTTTCTCTCTCAATTATGTACACTTACCTATATTTTGTATTCCTTATGATACTGCGTAACTACATTATGTATATATATATATATATATATATATATATATATATATGTGTGTGTGTGTGTGTGTGTGTGTGTGTGTGCATGTGTGTGTGTGTGTGTGTGTGTATGTGTGTGTGCGTGTGTGTGTGTGTGCATGTGTGTGCATGTGTATCTCTCTCTCTCTATATATATATATATATATATATACATTTTATATATATATATATATATATATATATATATATATATATATATATATATGGATCTACTAAAGTTCGAAGTTTCAAAACTTTGAATTTCTTATGGTTGAGACCATTGAAGTTTTGAAACCTCAAAATGCAAACTAAAAAATAAAAACAAAAAATAATCTTTTTTTTTTTTTTACATTTTTGCGGGGGGACAAGCCCCCCTGCATCTCCATCCCCTGCTTATAAAATATGCCAACTCTGAGATCACACTACAGTGAGTAAAATGGTAAATATACCATTCTGTGCTGTATGGTGATCTGTATTTAAATGGTTTGAAGTTTCAAGGCTTCAACCTTATAGTCTTGACCATAAGAAATTCAAAGTTTTGAAACTTCAAAATTTAGAAGAAAACCCATATTATAAATCTATCTATATAGCTATCTCTCTCTCTCTCTATATATATATATATATATATAATATATATATATATATATATATACACACACACACACACACACACATATATATATATATATATATATATATATATATATATATATATATATATATATATATAGAAATTTTTATATATATATATATATATCAAATCTGATGTTAAATGCAGAGCTTTTCTCTCTGAGCCTCCACTGAAAAAGGGTTTATCCCAGTTGCACTTTCCTGGTAAACAAAGATAGAAATAAATGCATTAAAACTCTTGGAAAGATAAATGTAGTAGAAGTAACTCACATCATCAAAACAGACAAAGACTTATCTTAGACAATCATCAAAACAGACAAAGACTTATCTTAGACAATATCCAATAATGCACTGAAATATCAGAACAAGCAGAAAAACTTGCAATGTATAAACACAAGTAAGAAGAAAAACAAGAAAACAAGTAACACACTGATGACCCAAAATGTTTTATACAAAATAATAAAAGGAAGCTAAAGCAATAGTAATAGTACTCAAAGAAGAAATCAGTAAATTTAGAAGAAGTATTTATGGACTCCTCCATGTTGAGCACCACAAAAATGTGAAATAGATGGAAGAGTTGAAAAAAGCATTAGGAAGTTCTAATACAAGGGAAATGAAATAGAATAAAGTAAAAGTCACATAAACTGAGAACATTAAGAAAGGGCCCTAAATGGCATACCATCCAGATGCAGCATTTAACTTTTGGCTGAGTTTATGAAAATCACTGTATCATGATTTATATGAGTAAAAGCTGAACAAACACCAGCCTGGTTAAGAACATGACAAAATATATTCATCCTTAGCAGGAAAACTATGCACCATCCTAAGAAATATATAAAAATAACTTGACTTCCTGCAGTATATAACATATACAAAAATTGATACAGACATTTTATAGTCCCTTAAAATAATCATGAAAATAGAAAAGAATAAAAAATAAAACCATATGAAATAATGGAGCATTTGTTATCAAACAAAACCATAACAGAGAGCTATACAACAGAGTAGAACCTAGGTATGGCAAGGATAGATTACAAAAAGCATTTGACAGCATCCAATAATCACAGACTGTGGATTTCTTAAATATGTATAAAATATACACTACACTTAAAAATTAGATAGTAGTCACGTTGAAGCAGTGGCAAAATACTTTAAATATGAGTCATGATAAAGAATAAATCATTATCCCAGAGATAAAAGACCAAAGGGGAATGTTCTAGCGTGATTCTATAAAGGATGAATCATTATCCCAGAGATAAAAGACCAAAGGGAAATGTTCTAGGGTGATTCTATAAAGGATGAATCATTATCCCAGAGATAAAAGACCAAAGGGGAATATTCTAGTGTAATTCTATAAAGGATAAATCATTATCCCAGAGATAAAAGTTCAAAGGGGGATGTTCTAATGTGATTCTTTGGCACCTTTGCTGTTTTGTGTTGCCCTTAACCCATCAATCTTTTTACCTAATAGATTAGGCTGTGGTTATATCATTAGTTCTAGAACTCAACCTTATTCAAGAACATCTCAACTACTTTTTTTGCGAATAATTTTGAGATGTATACATCATCAGACAAACACCTGAAAGCACAACTGTAAATGGTTAAAACTTTTTTAGATGATATATGAATGGCATTAGCCTTGATAAATGTGCAAAAGTATTATTTATAGAAAACCGAAGCACCAAGGAAAATATCAACCTAGGAGACAAATGTGATATAAAAAAACCTGAAAAGAGGGAGAGTATGAACATCTGGGGATAGACAAATTGCTCATCAGTAAAGCACAAATAGATGAGAATAATCTTAGTAAGGAATATTTTTGAAGACAAAAGCTAACAGTGAAAACTACATTTATGTCTTGGAATAAAATTTGGGGTATAAATCAGCTTGATCTTTATGTTCTAACTTATACCCTTGGTATCATTAACTGCCCCTAACAAGTATTGGGTCAATTGGACAAGAACACTGCTTCATGCTTATTCAATGATATATAAAAAACAGTGTATGGAAAGACTATACTCTTAATCTGAAGGCGGTATGGACCTCCTTGAAACTGACTATTTTTAGATCAGCAGTCACAGGACTGCAGACATATTTGTTGACATAGCCATATTAAAACATACTGAAAGTTGAAAACCATGAAGAAGACAAGTCTAACATGACATCTTTGCCCATATAAGCAGAAGCACTTTGGAAAAGTGCAAGAATGGAAATCAAACCAGAAAAGATAAAAATCAGTTGTCGGTAGAAACTGCCAAAAACAAAAGAAAGAACATAAACTAGAAAGTCCATAATTATAGTGATAAATATAGAGAATTACTGAAGCCACATGATGATCAAGATTTGCCACATGAATGGCTTTGTAGAGGTACATTTAAATCAAAAGATGAATGGTTATCAATAGTAGCTCAGGCTGCATACATGTTTGTTTACAATGTCTATAGAAATAGTGGCTGATATATGCAAATGCAGATTATGTATTAACAGTTGCACATCTTAATGTTGGTTGCAATATGCTCATGCCTGAGGGTCTATACACTGAAAGGCATGATAATGTAGAAAGACTGAGAAACTGGGGATTGTATGAACACTACAATATATAAGGTAGCTGAGAAACACTGGAAACATAAACCACAAATAATTACTAAAATGAAAGAAATTAGTTTACACAGTTAAGAAAGAAGAAAAAAAATGATATAGTAGTCAAAGAAAAGAAAAGAACAGGAGACAAAAGTAACATTAATCACTGAAATAGCTATATTTATTGATTTTAGTGTCCTGTGCACTGAGAGATACAAAGTCATAAAATACCAGTACATACAAGCAGAAACTAGGGCAATATGAAATAAAGACACCCAGATAGTTCCAATAGAAGCAGGATTAACAGGACTAATAAAAAATAATTCTCAAATGCATGTAAATATGTTATCAGTACACACCACTCTGTATGACATGCAGAAAGAGGCAATCCATTGAACAGAGTGCATGCGCTGAGAAGAGTATTTTTGGCAAATATCAGATATCGAAACAATACCAAGTTCATGAACACTAATTGTACATTGACTCAGGAATGGGCTTCCATGCTGTCAATGGCATTAGAAACCCAAAACATTTTGAAAAAAAGGAAACAAGGCATTTTTAAGCTAACTTTGTTGACCAGGTTAGTTACACTAGGCTATTAGCCTCCTTTCAGGAGAGACTTACAGTAGTATTTATAATATTGGAGAAAATATAGCCAAATCATGAGGGGACCTTTTCCATAGGTGCTGTTGGATCTTATACATCCACATGCACTACCAGCAATATAGACATAGATGGTGCCTTGGTTTGGCCTCTCATCTAAAGGACAGCAGACTCAGGAGTGCAACACCTCCCTTATGCTGCCCTGCAGTGTCAGTAATAGACCCATCTGGTGTGGTAAGAAACCCAAAGCCTTCCCCACCAAAGACAAGTTACTACCTGTTGTGCCAGTGGCATTGCAGCAAATTCAGCAATTCAAGAATGCTGAATTCAGAGTCAGATACCAGATGACAATGCACTGGGGTACTAAGATTTATGAAATCCACAGGAGGAAGTAGTCTAACACAAAAGTAACACTCCTGTTATGTCTACATCAGTACCTGGACAAGCACAACTATCCCAAAGGGAATATCAAGTCATAATGAACACGCCTATTAAATATTCGAGAGTTGGATGACCAGTGGACATACCAGACAGATATATGGACAGTTTGAGAGCTGATTGTAATACTATAGAATCAAAAGTTGCATGCATTGAAATGTTTGTGGGATGTGAACACATATCTAATTTGATGTAAAAAAAAATGATGCGCTTAGTGTAAAATTAAAGATAATTTTAAAATATTGTGTATAGAAATGCATGATGCTCAGAAAATATTTATAAAACCATATTATTTTATAACTAGAAAAAGGGTGTGTAGTATTTTGGGGTATGTAACATTAGATATTAGAAAGCTCATGGAAGGAGATACATATTTTTTCTAGAAGCCAGTTACAGTAAAGACCACACGGAAGCTGTTGAGAGATCCAAGTTTACAAACTCTTTACTTTGTATCCTAATGAACATTACAAATGTTATAGTGCCCTTTGGACAACTGAAGTTTTATCAGGTCCTCTTCAGTTCTCTGGTTTTGTCTTTCACAATATAATTCCCAGATAAGTCAAAAACAATGTTTTCAAAATATTTAGCATGTATCCTTTTGTTAGCAAATACTGCATCATCTAAGAAGTGTAATACATACAATATGGTTTAACCAATGAAATCAGAGAAGTCGTGCTATTTACATACGCTAAATGAATGCGTTAATTCACAAAAAAACAGAAAATATGCAATATGAGAAATTTTTAGAGATAAATGATACTAGATTGGCTTGAACTTCCCAGCATTATTCTTTACAACCAACTGTAACTCACAAAATCGTAACACAAGCAACCAGAACCCCTGCGCTACAAAATCTCATCCTTTCTTACAGTTCCAGCAGATTACTTCACTCTTAACAATAAGAACTTGCTCAGCATCTCCAAGGCCAACAACACTACAGGAGAATCTTTATTTTCCAGCTATATATCTCGTATATGGAACTCCCTTCCTAACTCCATTCTCTCAATCTCGTCCACTAACCACTTTAAGCCATCACTTAAAGCTTATCTAAAAAATAAGTGTCTATGTTCCTGTACTAACCCCTCTTGAATGCTCTGATACATCACAGTTTACCCCAACCATATCCAACTTCTTCCCCTGTGTTTAATCTTTTATTCCTACCAGCCTATCTTAACCTTATATCTTGAAACAAGTCATACTTTACAAATAGTACTATTGTCATGATATAACAAATTTGTATTTTCTTATGTATACTACATTTTGTTTACTTTATATTTTTATTGATTATTGTAATTCATGCATTAAAATTTACTGTTACTCATGGAGCTTTTCTTCCTGGGCTGCCGCTGAAAAAGGACCTGTGCCCAGTCAGACATTCCTGGTAAATGAATGTCAAATAAATAAATAAATAAAATAAATACTTTAAAATTACCTATGTAAATTTGTCTGGGACTTACATTTGTTATCCTTCAGAATGACTCAGATTTACACAACATATGTTATGTCCTGTAACATTTCAAGAGGAATTTAATTCCATATTCAAAACTTAAATGTGGATTCTATTTAAACTTTTCCAGGGTTATAAGGGAAATTTATTGGAATTGCTCCTTTGCCAGAATAACACCATTGCACTATGTATTTTTTCATTGTCATGCAATTGCATGGGATCACAGAACAGTGGCAGAACAATGCTTTCATAACTACATTTAATTTCATTTAACAGAGATTTGATGTCAGCTAGTAAAATCAACAAAATGTCCTCATGCAGAAGATTTTGAACTTTAGTCTTCTTTACAGAAAGGCATGGTATGCTGGGACCATAATGACTATGTGGTCTTGTACTGCTTGCTGGTCTGGAAATTTACTGTGGCTGAAATGAACAAATTATGACAAACAGTCATAGCCGGCCTTAGGCATAGGCCAATTAGGTGGCCACCTAGGGTGCTGCTCTAGCAGGAGTACTTTTCCAATAATCTAGATGATGTAAATAGACCAGGATGAGGTCACCAGGTGGTATGGGGAAGCTCTATGGAGCCCTTTTGCCTAGGGCACCACTTGACCTAAGGCCAACCCTGCAAACAGTATAAATAATGTATATAATATAATGTTCAAATGTTCATAGCTTCATAGGTTCATAGGTTGGTACTAGGCTGTTGGCCCTAGGGCCTATGCAAGCCTAGCCATAACAATTCCCTGGCTATTTCTTCCCAGAATATTTACTTCCCTGGTCTCCTGTCTAGCAGGGTGACTGCCATGATCCCCGGGGTGAATTTCCTATCTCCCGTCCAATCGTCAAGGTTCCTTTTGAAGAGGGCCAAAGAGGCGCTCAGCTTGACATATATGGGCAGTCTATTACAGAGTATGGGGAGTCTCTGGGTCAGGAACCTATCCCTCCAGCATGTTTTGTTCATTGTGATGACCATGTTTAGATCCCTGGAGAATGTGGCTCTGAGGGGATTGGGATTTCGGTAAGTGTAGCATGACCAGCAGCACTGGGTTTGACATGGCCTTGTATGTTAAGCAGAGATTGCCTGTGAATAGGCAATATGCCACAGAATATAGCTGGAGTTTTTTAGATGGTCAGCATAGGACATCTTCTTTAGGCCTGTGATTCTTTTAGTGAGGTATTTCTGAGGCCTTTCCAGTTATTGCAGATGTCTTGTGAGGTACATACCAAATGGGGCGTTGTACTCTATAATGGGTCTAATGAGGGATGAGTACAGTGGGACAATGACCTCCTTTTTTCTGGTTGAAAAGCTCTTAGTGATGAGGTGTGCAACATAGGAGGATTTCCTGACTGTTGTGGCTATGTGGTTATCGAAGATGAAACCACTGTCCACCTGTGTCCCTAAATCCCTTATCACACTTTTGGTGTTTAGTGTACTGCCACTTATGTAGTAATTCATGGGTACATGTTTTTTCCCAAAGGGGATAACTATACATTTCTTGGCATTGAACTTGAGCCCATGGCTCTGGCACCAAGCATCTGTTTCTGTAAGGCCATTTTGTAGAATATCCACATCATTTGGGCATTCAATAATGGCCCCCAGTTTGCAGTCATCTGCGAACTTTGTTAGCCAGAGTCCCTTAGTGCTGGCCCATGCTTCAGAGAAGTAGATGCCAAACAAGAGCAGTCCCAGGACAGATCCCTGAGGTGCTCCGCTTGTCACTTGTCTGGAGCTGGATTTTGAGTTGGCTACTTTTACAGTGTGGGTTCTGTCAGTAAGCCAGTTGGAAATCTATCGAGTGACGTAGGGATTAATGCTCAGCTTAGTAAGTTTATCTATAATTCCAGAGTGGGGGATGGTATCAAAGGTCTTGGCGTGGTCCAGATAGGCTGTGTGGACCACCTTACCCTCATCCACGGCTCTGGAGACTGATTCAAAGAAGTCAATTAGGTTGAGGAGACAAGATCAGCCCTTTACAAAATCAAACTGGGTGGGGTCCAGTGTTTGAAGGTCACTGATGTCTTTGTTTATAAGTTTTATTTATTTATTTATTTGCAGTTGGTTTACCAGGATAGTCCATTGGGCTAAGATGAACCCATTTTCAATGGAGTCCTGGGGAGAAAAGCTCCAGAAACAGGGTTACATATTTTTTAGATATGTATTACAATATTTACAAAATTATATGGTTAGAGCATCATACTGGTGATGAACATTACAGATGATACAAACTAGAAAAAGGGAGATCCATATTACGATATTTACAGATTTATACAGTTAGACTATAACATTCAGGTGACATTACAGATGAAACAGACTAGAAAATGAACATTTCAATAGGGATACTGAGAAGCTATTGTGTCTTAGGTAGCTAGCTAAGGAAACAAATGTTAGGAGAGGCAGAAGCTAGGAAGTTCATGGAAAGGAGGAGGAAGGAGGCAAGGCAGTGTAGAATTATGATGGATGGGTGCAAGAGCATTCCCACTGGGATAATAGATGAGAGTGAAGAGATTTTTTGAATATAAAGTGGTTGAAAGTGGTACAAATGGCTGGAGGTAGGGAGTTCCAGAGACGTGCTAGACCATAGGATAGGAAATTTTTTCCTGGGGGTCGAGTTGGTTTATATAATTCAATTAGATTTTGGTTATTAGATCTGAGTACTCTGTTGGGGGGTGCATTTTAAAGGCAGAGGAAAGGGATGGACAAAGGAAGGGTTTAAAGATGAGCTTATGAGCAAGAGTAAGTTGAGAATAGATGAGTTGGTTGGGTAGTTCTAGCCATCTTAGTTTGTGGAGAGAAGAACAGTGGTGGGTAGATGCTTTATGACTAGTAGCGAATTTGGCTATTTTGTTGTAGCATGAGGAAAGTTGTGTTTTGAGGGAAGATTGTAGGTTAGTCAGGAGTGGGGCTCCATATAGAAGAGGGGGGATAAGAAATGTGGAAGAGAGAGTGATTTTAGTAGAGGGTGTAAGGAAGCGATTTTGTCGGTAGAGCATGCCTAGTTTTTGATGAGTTTTTTTTATATTTAGGTGTATGTGGGAGTTGAATTTAAGCTGACTATCAATTTGAACCCCTAGTAACTTAGCCTCTGGCACCAATTCCAATGATATGTTGTTGTTGCTAGTTATTGAAAAAGAGTTTGTGTTGATAGAGATGAGTTTAGAGGGAGTAAATACCATTAATTTGGTTTTAGAGGCATTGAGTGCTAGGTAGTTTTCTTTCATCCATTGTTCAGTGATTGAGAATGCATCTTGTGTAAGCTTTTGGAGAACTGGGATGGATGTCGCAGAGCAGATAATAGTTGAATCATCTGCATACTGGATGATATTAGAGAATGGGATAGAATTGTGGAAGTCATTTATGAATATGTTAAATAGAAGAGGACCCAATATGGAACCTTGGGGGACCTCAGTTGGGGTGTTAAGGAATGAGGAGGTAGCTTTTTTCCATTTGACTACTTGAAATCTATTAGATAAGTAACTAGAGAACCAGTTCAATGAGGAGGGAGATAGGTTAAGCTGGGAGAGTTTAGTTAAAAGTAGTTTGTGAGAGATAGTGTCAAAGGCCTTTGAGAGGTCCAGTAGCAGGGTAGAAACAATGTGACTGGAGTCCCAGGCTTTATTTATAGTTTCTAAGAAGGAGAGGAGGGCTGTCATAATGCTGTGGTCGGGTCTAAAACCATGCTGAGTTGGAGTCAGCAGGTGATTGTCTAAAAGGTAAGGTAGGAGATGCAGATGGATACACTTTTCTAGGAGTTTAGAGATGGGAGACAGGATAGCTATGGGACGGAAGTTTGTCGTATTGTTATTATTGCCACCTTTATGCAAAGGTATGATAAAGGCTTTTTTCCAAATTTGTGGTACTGTACTTTCTTGGATAGAGCAGTTGATTAGAATACTAATAGGGTAGGCAATGGCTTCTGCAGCTATGCTAAGGAAGTATGAAGGAACATTGTCTGGGGCATTAGAGCATGGCTTTAGTTTCTGGAGGAGTTTTTTAATGGTAGATGTGGGAATAGGTTTTAGTGAGAAAGGTGGAGGAAGGGGAGGTAGGGTATTAGAGGATGGTGGTATTGGAGAGGAAGTGAGAGTGGTGATGGGAGTGGAGGGAAGGGTGTTGGTAGAGGAGGATGGGGTGCGGTCAAGGATGTGTTGGTGTTGGAGAATGAGGAGGTTAGTTTGGAAATAGAGTTAATGAAAAAGGAGTTGAATTGTGTAGCCAAGTCCATGTCAGTAGCATTGGGATCTGGGCTGGGGTTGACTGTTTTGCCAGGGTTGATAAGGGTAGAGATTCCTTTCCAGAATTTTTGAGGATTTGTTTTATTAGTATTTTGGAGTATGGAAAAGTAGTTTTGTCGATCGGTGATAACAAGCCTTTTTACTTTGTTTCTAAGTGTTTTGAATTCATTATGGATGAGTGGAGATTTATTTTTCTGGTAAAGTGCCCAGACTTTATCTCTATGTCGCATGGCTGTAAGTGTGTTTTTGGTTAGCCAGGGGTGGTTTTTAGTTTTATTCTTTTAGTCCTTAAAGGAGCATGGTAGTCTAGGAGGTTTAAGAAGGTTGTGTTAAAGTGGGCCACAGCATTATCTAGAGGTAAAGTTTTTAGAATGTTCCAGTCAACTACCTTTAGAGAGTCAGAGAAAGCTATTGGGTTGAAGTTTTTGTGGTTGTGGGTAGTAATATAATTATGTGTTCTCTGTAAAGGTACAGGGAGTCGGTATGTGAAGATGGGTAGGTGATCACTAAGGGAGTCTGGAAGTGTACCACTATCAGAGAAATAATGAGGGTGAGAGACTAAGATCTAGTCTAGAATGCTACCATTGGAAAGAGTTTTTGAGGGGCGGGTTATGTTGTTAATTAGCTGTGAGAAGTTATAAAGGTTGATATTAAGTGGGTTTGTGGAAGACTGAATGGAGGACCAATTGATATTTGTGTCACCCAAAATTATGACTTCATTGCTAATGTTGGTGGAGAGCCAGAATAGGATATTCTCGAGTGTGGTAATATTATCTCCAGGGGGGATATAGAGGGATGCTATACATATGTGCTTGTATTTATTGACTTGAAGTAGTGATAGGAGTAGTTCAGCATTATTGAAATTTGGGATGGATTTGTTATAAGGGGTGACTGACAAGGAGGATGAGTATAGTAGAGCTACTCCACCCCCTTTTTTGTGGGATCTATCTTTTCTGATGATTGAGTAGTTTGGTGGTGTTATTTCATGCTCTTTTATTAGGGGTTTTAGCCAAGTTTCAGAGATAGATAGGATATCAGGTTTATTATGTGAAAGCCAAGCATGAAGGTTTGGGACTTTGTTTACTATGCTTTGGGAGTTTAGAGAGATGAATAGTATAGACTTATCTATGGTGCTAGAGGTGGAGGGGCCTGGGTTTGGGTGGATATCTCCTTATAGTAGAGCGGTTATTAGATATAGGGTTAGGTTGGAGAGGTGTTTGGACTGCTTGGAGTTTAGGCTGGGCTTCATTATGTTGATAAAGGATTTGTTAGCTACTATGGTGGTATGATGTTTTTGAGGGTTGATAAGTTTATAAGTAAAGAGTAGATGGCTTTGTATAGATAAAGATGGGGAGATATTGTGGTGTGTGGTTTTAAAGGAGGTGGGTTGAGATGTATTGTTATGTGAAAAATCTGTGAGTGGTTAATATATATGGGCTTGGTGAGGTAGTAAATGTAGACTATATTGAGGAGAAGTAGTAGTGGAGGAGGATATGGCTTTTGGGAACATTGTATAGATGGCTTTTGAAAAAGCAAGAAATGAAGAAGATATTTAAAAGTTGCTAAGTGGTTGCAAGTAAACTTTTAGGAGGAGGAGGGTTCTATGCACTAGAGGTAGGTATGTCTCTGAATAATTGTAGGAGGGTAGTATAGAGTAATGGTTTATATGGGCGGGGTTAGGTAGTGGGTGTAGGTTTGAGATGAGGACACTAATTGGTGAAGTAGGGTTTTCTAGGGGGATGAGTGATGGTTAGAATGGGCGGAGTAAGGGAGTGGATATAGAAAGAGTTGTGGAGTGTAATTGGATAGGTGATGTAGTGGGTGTGGTTATGAAGGTATAAATGTAGAGGTACTGGGGGCGGGTAGGAATTGGGGGCAGGGTAGGGGAGCGGAGTGAGCCCGTAGGGCAAATGAAGTGGTAAGAGCCAAGGAAGGCAGGATGAGAGTGAGAGCCTATCAGTGAACTGTTGAATGGAGAAGGTAAGTACAAGGGACAGGGGATTTAGTGGGATGGAGTTGCCAACGACATTTGGAAAAGGGAGAGAGAAAAGAAAAAAGGGAATTTAAGGCATGTATAGAATACTAGAGAGTAAAGTAAAAGATATGGGAAATCGGGAATAGTGGGGAGAGGGTGCCACCTAGTGGACAAATACTGAAATGCACCTGCAATTTCACCAGGGTAGATCTCTAGGCTGGATTATGTTTTAGGGAGAGAGTCTGGTAAAAAGTGAGCTAGAGGAGGGCTAATATTGAAAGTACAGGGTTAATTAACATTTGGCTGCTGGGTTTCCTGGCAAGGGAGCATACTGAACAGCTAGCAGGGCTTTAGAATTCTTTAATAATACAAGGTTAGCAGCGGTTGTACATACTTTCTTGAGTTCTTCTATGAGGAGCTTAGTCCTATTCCCATACGGGGATGAGGCAATATAGCTTGTTATGTTTTAGGTTAGGTGTAGGCAACCAAGCCAGGCATAGTCACAGGGAGTATTGCAGGGTTAGAAAGCTGGAGAAGAGGAGAGAATGTAGAGAGAGAAATTGCACTTTGGTTAAACAGTTACAGAAACACAGTGGCCCACGATAACATATACTTTTCAGTATAAGAGTTAAAACACAAGTATTCTGAGCAACATATTCATCACACTTTCAAAACAATCTATACTTTTCAATATAAGAGTTAAAACACAGGTATTCTGAGCAACATATTCATCACACTTTCAAAACAATCTATACTAATAAAATGCACTTTAGTAAGCAGTTCAGAGAAACATTGGCACACAGCAATAGCATACAATCACAAAGAGTTAAGTCCGCAAATTCTTCAGAGCAACATGCTATACAGTAAGGGTTCAAGGGAAAGCAAACAGTCTAATTCCACTAAGTAGGCAGTGCGACGTGGGCTAGGTGTTATTTCAGTAAACTGGTCCTTTAAACAGCATTGGGGAAGCGTTTTGAACAGGATAATAATTAGGACATGTCAGCAGAACACGTGCAGAGTTTGGCATGTCCGGTTATTGTTGCCCAGCACACTCAGTGAGCTACAGTTAGGTGGCTGTAGCTTTGTTCCCTTAGGACTGGCTAAACACTACCCTTCATTGTACATTATCCTACACTCTTATTTAAGTATAGAAGTCCTTGCTGCTTTCTCTTTTTATATTAAATGCATGTAGTACAGATTTATGGTTAGTAAGTGATGTGCGCTGAATGCTTAACCATCACACGTGCAAGGGTTGGCGTTATTTAAGTATTGTTTGGCCAGTACACCCAAGAATACGTGAAATTTATATTAAATGCATGTAGTACAGGTTTGTAGTTAGTAAGTGATGTGCGCTAAATGCTTAACCATCACACGTGCAAGGGTTGGCGTTATTTAAGTATTGTTTGGCCAGTACACCCAAGAATACGTGAAATATATATTAAATGCATGTAGTACAGGTTTGTGGTTAATAAGTGATGTGCGCAGAACGTGTAACCATCACACATGCAAGGGTTGGCGTTATTTAAGTATTTTTTGGCCAGTACACCCAAGAATTTGTGAAAACAAGTCTGAATTGGATAGTGTTTCACTGCTTACACATCGCACATGCAGGGGTTGGCATTATTACCATCTGACTAGCACTCTCAAGAAATACACACAATACTAGGTTAAGGTCATCTAGCACATTGCATTGACTGCTGAACCATCATACAGTACAGTTATCGAACCCATTCAGTGTAAGGACATTGCTAGGTATCAAGCTGCTATCTCCCATCCTCTTGTGTTCGTTTTAAAATATAGGCATACATAAATAAACAAACAGCAGTTACCATACACTTTTTACTTTACAACAAAAAGCGGTGCAGTGTTGAACAAACAAGATTTGCTTTACAATAGTTGCAGACTCTAATACCAGGAGACGCAGCAGCCGAGGGTGGAATTACTTTAAAGTTGGTGCCCTGGGACCGGGATGTTATATAAATTCAGGGGGGATGTTAGGTAGGGGAGGGAGGTTCCAGGATAATGCATTCCATGGCTTTGCAGATCAGGCTCGTCAGACTGACGGGATGATAGTTCCTGGGATCCAAGGTTAATCCCCCTTGTAGAGTGGGATAACTGTAGCTGTATACCAATCACTGGGCATGAAGCCTGAGGTGAGGCTATGATTAAACGTGACACTTAGGTGAGGTGCCAGTTCATTTTGTAGTTCATGTAGCACACAGCTCAGGATGTCATCTGGTCCCATGGATGCTGTATTCTTAGCTTTGGACAGTGTGTTTTTTACCTGTCTGGCTGTGATTACCAGAATTTGTCAGTCTTTTGGTATTGAGATGGGCCCTTTAGGGGGTGAAAGGAGGGTGAAGTTGCACTGAATTGCCAAGATATTGGCAATATCCTTGGGATAAGTATATTTAATGCCATTCTGTTGTAGCTCACAGCAGATCTGAGCATTGCCATTTAGATTCTTGACATACCTATAGAATGCCTTGTGGTTGCCCTTGGAATCTTTGGCAATTTTATTTTCGTAACTAGCTTTGGAGGATTTTATGAGGGATCTCAGCTTCTTACTGAGGCTGGTTAGGGAGTTTTTTGCATCCTGGGATTTTCCTCTTTTCTGCAACAGTTTCTTCCTTCTGTTGTATTATTTGTTTATAGCAGGGGACCACCAGATTGGGTTCCTTTTTTTGGAAGAGACCATTTTGGTTCTCTTTGGAATGGCATGATTCATGCACGAGTGGATGTGCTCCTACAGAGCCTTAGTATAGGATTCAGCGGTCGAACTTTCAGTTCCCGTCTGCATGGATGGCATGACGTTTGCCACTTCTGACTTGAGTAGCATGAAGTTGGCTTTGGAGAAGTTTTTTTGTGGCAGTTTCTGTACTGGGGGGTGAGGTTGGGATGTGGACGTCAAGGGTGATTAGCTTATGGTCAGACCTGACCAATGAGGGGGTGACCACTAGTGTGGAGCATTGATCTCCCATGATGGTAATGACCAGGTCTAGGATATTTGAGCCCCTGGTGGGACTATGGATTAGTTGGTCCAGGGCATTGGAATGTATGAATTCCAAGAACTGTTGGGCAAAGGTGTTGGTACCTGAGTAGTTTTCCCAATTAATGGCAGGGTAGTTGAAATCACCCAATATTAGGGTGTTTGGCTGTATCTTAATATTTTCTAGTATGTTTAGAAAGGTGTAGTGAGAATCTTGGGGCATGGTGGGGGGTGTGTAGCAAGCTACAATTTGGATTGCAGTCTTACCTAGTGTTAGTTGCACCTATAGAATTTCAGATGCATTGTGTTGGGCAACTAGCCTGGAGGTGTGAATATCCCTGGTGAATATGGACACTACCCCACCTTTAGTGCTTCGGTCCTGGTTTGGTGGCCGAAAGGTGTGGTAAGAGTTGTAGCCAGGTATTGCAGGGGTGCTCCCTGGAGCCTTGAACCAGGTCACAGTTACTGTACAGATATTGATGTTCTCCATTTTAGGAGTGCCTTGAGAGAGTGCATTTTGAGGTTTAGACTTCTAGCACTGAGTAGCATTACCTTCAGATTTATCATGCTTATATCTGTTATGGTGGTGCTTTTGTCCTTTGAGCCTTGCCTAAGAAAGGCACTATAGGGGTGGCAAGAGCTTTAGCTAGTAACATGAATCCCAGGGGTGACAGGTGCAGACCATCTCTGGCAAAGCATCATGGTTTGTCAATCATGTCATCCCAGGCAGACAGATACTGGATCCCCTTTGAATGACACCAGAAACTTAGCCAATTGTTGAAGTCAATCATTTTGTCCTTATACTGTGGTATCATTCTGGGTGAAGGCAAGATACTGCTCAGGGCTAGGGTCATACCTGCCTGGGTCACATGATCCGAGAGCTCTTCAATCTCTCCTTTCATGTAGTCCAGGGAGGTATGTCTCAAGTCATTCACTCCAACATGGTCAATGACAGAGTTGTATTTGTACTTGTTGTGGAGTGACTTGAGTGCATGCGTTATGTGATAGATCCTGGCACCCAGCAGGCAGCTGACAGTAATTTTCTCCTTGTTTAGCCTGGTGAGTGGGACATCAGTGTGCTTGACTTTAGAGTCACCTATGACTAAAGTGTTGGGTACGTTGTCTTGCCTTAGGGTCTGTTGTTTGGTGGCACACTGGTGTTTTGAGCTATGTGTCACTTTGGTTGTGATTGGTGTTTGCGTTTCAGCTTTGGAGATCCTTGTTGCTTGGGTAGTTTAATGCTAAGGGCCTCCGTATAAGTGGGTTTAG
Source organism: Protopterus annectens (assembly GCF_019279795.1). Lineage (NCBI taxonomy): Eukaryota > Metazoa > Chordata > Ceratodontiformes > Protopteridae > Protopterus > Protopterus annectens. The sequence goes on along the minus strand of NC_056733.1, from coordinate 1,984,904,014 downwards.
TGTTACTATGTGTGGATGTTGGTGACATGAGTTTTGAAAGGCTATGTGTTGCTTCAGGTGTAGTGCAGGTGTTAACCTTATCCTCTTGACTGTCTAGCACAATCTTGGCTGGAGAGAGTTTTGCTTCCAATTTGACTATGTAAGGGCATCTCTCGCAGGTTGTAGTGTTGGGTGGTAGGAGGACAGGGTTGTCTGTTTACATGAGGCAATTGCTGCATTGCCCCAGTATGCCCAGATTCACCAGGTGGGCAGGAGAAATCACTGGAAGTTGACCCTTGGACATGCCTGGTTCAGTGTTTCTTCTGTAAAGCACAAGAGCTGTTTTCCCTTACATTGGCAAGGTACTTTGCAATTATAGGCTTAGTGCCTATGATTAATTTCTCCTTATTAACAAGGAGAATTGAGTGCTTGTATCAGTTTAAGACTTTTTAGTGCTTTCCAGCTGGTTTTAGAGCAAGTGCTAGTCACAGGGATTCAGATTTTAGTGCTACTACTAAGAAACCAGCTAGTTCAAAGGGAAAATTTGAAGAGCAGACTTTCTGGCACCAGGAATAGTTTAAAGTGCTAGACTAATAAGCTAATAAAAGTGCATGAGAGCAGAGAACTAGCAGATCTAAGGGAAAAAAATTGAAAAGCATCGTTCAGAAGCTTACAAAAAATCCTGGATACAGCAACTCTGTATCTGGGCTACACTAGTTCAAGGAAAGGTAAGAAACAGCTTTTTTTTTTTTTAAGTAGAAAGTGAAGAGGCAGAAGATAATGAGATAATTCAATATGCAGAAGCTAAAGGGTGGGCCCTTGCTACATTATCACTATTAATAGTAGAATGAACTGATGTAATGTGACTGGGGGGGAGTATCCAGTATCAACCCTACACCAGAGGTGGGCAACTTAAAGCTACCAAGACATAAGACCACCACAAGAACAGGGTGGATGGGTGGGAAAACAGTTGTACAGATTACAGAGATATTAAATCAAAAGTGCAGATGAAAAATGATAATCAACTCTTATCTTTTCTGAATATCACAGCAAGCTGTAAGTCAGTCTCTCCAACAGCTTGAGTAACAGGTATATCTGATTTAAGGCACAGAAAGCAGACAAAAGACCTATTATCCAGACAATACAGTTGCAGGAATGCCCTGCCCAGATGAAACCAGTCCTGTTCACTTTCTGTCACAAAGTAAGCAGATAGGCCTCTAGACAAAGGATCTAACTACAAACTGAGGTAAACACTAACAGATATTAGCTCTATCTCACAACAAAAAGACAGTAAAAAACAGTTGTACAGATTACAGAGATATTAAATCAAAAGTGCAGACGAAAAATGAGAATCAACTCTTATCTTTTCTGAATATCACAGCAGGCAGTAAGTCAGTCTCTCCAACAACTTGAGTAACAGGTATATCTGATTTAAGGCACAGAAAGCAGAAAACAGACCTATTATCCAGACAATACAGTTGCAGGAATACCCTGCCCAGATGAAACCAGTTCTGTTCACTTTTCACTTTCTGTCACTAAGTAAGCAGATAGGCCTCTAGACAAAGGCTCTCGCTACAAACTGAGGTCAACACTAACAGATATTAGCTCTATCTCACAACAAAAAGGACAGTAAAAAACAGTTGTACAATTACAGCGATATTAAATCAAAAGTGCAGATGAAAAATGAGAATCAACTCTTATGTTTTCTGAATATCACAGCAGGAAGTAAGTCAGTCTTTCCAACAGCATGAGTAACAGGTATATCTGATTTAAGGCACAGAAGCAGAAAACAGACCTATTATCCAGACAATACAGTTGCAGGAGTGCCCTGCCCGGATGAAACCAGTTCTGTTCACTTTCTGTCACTAAGTAAGCAGATAGGCCTCTAGACAAAGGATCTCACTACAAACTGAGGTCAACACTAACAGATATTAGCTCTATCTCACAACAAAAAGGACAGTAAAAAAAAACAGTTATACAGATTACAGAGATATTAAATATTTATTTAATATAAGACTTTAGATATTAATGACCTGAAAAATACATCATCATAAGTAACAGAAATAATGCAGTACTGCAGATAATAATGACCTGAAAAACATATTATCACAAATAACAAAAAATTTAAACTGTTCAACATAAAACAAATTCACTAACCCTAATATTTATTGATTTATTTATTTTTATTTATTTATTTACATTTGTTGACCGGGAGTGTCTGACTGGACTTAGGTCCATTTTCAGCAAAGGCCCGGGGAGAAAAGCTCCACAGTTAAAATACACAGACAGTAGTTACATTGGATTTACATAGTGATTAACATAGTAATTAATTACAAACATAGTCACAGATGAAGAACATAGTACATCAGTAGACAACTAGAATCTTTATCTGCGAAGTACATAACAGACATTAACAACTGTTACAATAAGAAGTTCCTGCTGTATAATAAGTCGTAGGTTTAAGAGCATCTGAGCTTGCTATAATCAAGGTAGTTAGTGGGGTGGAAAGAAAGGTAGTGGTTGGATGGGGTGGGTGATATTAGAGTGGGAGTTGCAAGGGCATAGCCAGCATGTTTTTAGGTGCGCTTTTAGTAAAAGTTTGAAGTGGGTGCATGATGGTATGGAGGTAACTGTGGGTGGGAGGGAGTTCCATAATTTGGCTATGGCACAAGAGAATAGTGCTTCACCAGCAGAGTTATTGGCTTTACTGATCTGCAAGTGATTTTTGTTGCTGGATCTTAGTGGTCTGGTGGTGCAATAGGGTTGGAGTAGATTTTGGAGGGATGGGACATTTAGTGGATGGTTTACTAGTTTGTGGGAGAGTGAGAGTTGATACCATTGAAGGAGGTGAGGGAGTTCAAGCCAGCGCAGTTCAGCAAGTGAGAGACAGTGGTGACTATGGTAGGATGCCCCTGTGGCGAATTTGTCGATTTTGTTGTAGCAGGTCTCTAGCTTGTTTAGATCGCATTGCCTTGGGTTGGTATATATTGGAGAGGCATAAAGTAGGGTGATAAGGTGGGAATTTGCTACTGAAATCTTTGCTGCTTTGGTGAGAAGTTGCTTATTTCTGTATAACACTCCTAGTTTTTTGTGGACTTTTTTATGGTCATGGATATGTGAATGTCAAATTTTAGTTTATTGTCTATTTCCACTCCTAGCAATTTGGTGTATTCTGTTGGGTGTATAGTGGTGTTGTCTTTTGCTGTGATGTTAAAGTGAGAGTTGTTTTGAGTATGTTTGGTGGTTTGGAAGATGAGTAGTTTAGTTTTGTTTGGGCTGAGTATTAATTTGGCATCGGATAACCAAATTTCAACAGAGGAAAAGGCTTCCTGTGTGATGTTTTGCAGTTTGGGTAAGGACTGGGCTGAGCAGATGACGGATGAGTCATCTGCGTATTGTATGAGTGTGCCATGTTTGGTGGCAGAGGCTAGATTATTGGTGAAAATAGAGAAGAGTAGGGGTCCAAAGATGAATCCTTGGGGAACCCCTATAGAGACAGGTAGTTGGGGAGATATGTCATTCTGCCATACAACGGATTGTTGGCAGTCAGACAGGTAACTCTGAAACCAGTTGGTGACTGATTGAGAGAAGGATAGGTTACTGAGGACAGAGATGAGTTGTTTGTGTGCGACCATATCAAATGCTTTAGATAGGTCTAGGAAAGTAGCAAAGGAGAGATAGCCATTGTTTTTATGCTGAAGGATAGTGTTAGTAAAGGAGAGTAAGGCAGTGGTGGTGCTATGGTTTGGTTGGAAACCATGCTGAGTATTGGAAAGGAGGTTGTTAGTAAGGGGGTAGTCTGAGACCTAAGAGTGAATGCATCTCTCTAGTATTTTGGAGAGTGGAGAAAGATTAGCTATGGGGCAGTAATTGGTTAGTTCTGTGGAGGGGCCGCCTTTGTGGAGGGGAATTATATGTGATACTTTCCATAGTGTGGTAACGTAACTTTCTGACAGAGATTGGTTAATCAAGATGGATACTGGGTAGGCCAGAGCATCAGCTGCAATTTGTAGGTATTCACTTGGGAGGTTGTCTGCTGCTAATTTGGTGGGCTAAAGTTTAGTTAAGAGTTTTTTTTATGTTGGAGGTAGGTACAGGAGAAAAAGAGAAGGCAGTGAGGAGATTACTAGTTGAAGGTGTGGGTTGGAGGAGAGGGGGGTTGTGTTGTTTGGCTAGTGATAGTATGGTTTGTGTGAAGTGTGTGTTGAATGAGGTAGCAATATTTTTGGAGGAGTGAGGGATATTAGGAGGAGGGGTACTGACTTTACCTGGGTGGAGGATGGAGTTTATGGAGGACCAGAATTGTTTGGGGCTGTGTTGGGAGGAGTCTAGGGCAGACTGGTAGTATTGGAATTTGTCCTGTTTTATTCAGTGGCGGCTCATGGCATCGGACTGCAGGACTGAAGCCCCCCAGCCTTGTGAAGAAAAATGAAAAGCACAAGCACAACTTCTAAAATAAAATATTTTTTAAATTAAGAAAACTGGCTGTAAAACGAGTCCCGGAACTCAAACTGCGCATGCTCGTTGTTCGGCAAGTTCCGGGGTTTTTATTTTCCTGCCTGCTGGACTATCTCAGACTGCTGTCAAGGCAGTCCAAACAATAGGGAGTTCTGCATCAGTGTGTGATGCCCAGAAGTCTATGCGGTAACCGCACAGTAAAGTGGAAGTGGGGTGGACTGCCACGTCCGCAGTCACGTAAGTGATGTGAATGGCAGGGTGACTACTGGTTGGCTCTCACTCTCTTTCTGAAAAAGAGCGAGAAACAATAAGTATTATCAGGCAGTGTGCAGGATGAGACAGGTACTTTTGCCTTTTGCTCTTGTAGCTACAGTACGTACGCGCAGGTACACCAGTGCCACTGCTGCCTAGCCTATTGCTAATATTCATAAATATCTTGTCTATCTGATTTTCTTTGGGTTGTGTCAGGTGCTTTGCTTGCGTGCAAGTTCGGAGAAGAAAGATTCTGGAGTGGATTCTCGATGTCAAGCACTACCAGCCAGCAGCCAGCTACATAAAAAAAAAGCCTACTCGTGAGTCGTGAGTGACGGTTAGAAACAGACAGACAAACTCAATCGCTCATTTCTTCATTTTTTGAGGTAAGTCTGTCTGTGCCTAATTCTTTGCACTGTCTTTCTTTAAGCAAACAAATGGTTCAGGTCTTGACTATATAAAGATTCCTAAGTTAATGACTTATAGTGTCATAGTGTGGGCTGTTAATTACTGAGTTTACACCCTGCTGTGGTAAGAAATGTGACACACACACATGCTTACATGAAATTACACTGTTATATCTGCATTACAGTGATACAACCGTTCTTGGAGCTATACTCATTTGTATTTAAAGGTACAGTAAAACAGACTGGAAATAATGAGAACAAAAGAAGAGTTGGTTCTCATTATGAATGCAAGTGTGTGATTCACTGTTGTTTTAATGATGACAAGTGGTTATGTACCCACCTGGCTTTCTCATGAATGTCAGTTTTTGTTAAGTACATTTTCGAATGGTAAGTTACTCTTTGACCATATTACCCACTCAGTGAGGCATATTTCCTTTCTTCTTTTGATAAGCTAGTTTGTACTTACAGCTGGTTCCCTCTCACATGAGTGCAGTCATACTATGGTAGTTCAGTGATATAAGAACTGGGTGCCTTGCAACACAGAAAAAAACAAGAAAACATCCCTCATATTGTTCTTTGCTTGATTCTACTGAAAATTTCCCAGTGTGACATTCATAAGCTTTGCCAATGTTATTTTAACTTTAAATACATTTTTTGATTCTGTTATTCATTTCACATATCATCAGATCTGTTCCCAGTAACTAATTTATCAGGAACCTATGACCTGTTTTGTAAAATGGAATTCTGTCAACTGAATTAGTGTGTCTGCACTGATTTAACTGGTTCAATTTTTACTGCATTATTGCAAAAGTTAAGTCTGGTGAGATAACTTACAGGAACACTGCATTCTGTGCAGCAAATGTACATTAGCTGACCTGATATAAAATAATCAAATGAGTTAGCCTAGTACTAATCTATGAACCTATGAGTATATTATTCTGGGTTAGTCAGTCTTAGTCTGCTAATATGAAATGCATTCTGCTCTGCATTGAAGACTTGATAGTGTGTTTGTGGAAATATACTTGGGTACAACCACAATAAATATTCTATGCATATAAATGTTTCTTGTTAAAAAAAATGCTGGCATTTGGGATTAAACTACCTTTACAGCTATGACTATTCAGTATGTTCTGTTTTTGTTCTGAAAGCTGGCAGGGAGGACACCGGGAGTGAGGATTCTTTCTTTTTAAGTATCGGCAGCCATTTTTCAAGTGTACTGTGTATTGTTTGGGAGTAATCATGTACAGTAGTAGTCTATTTCTTTCTACCATGCTATTTTTTTTCTATTCCTGGAATATATTTTAGGTATTTTTTATGGTCTAAGGTGAAAGATGTGACAGTGTAGAGATATTGCTGCTTTTACCCATATCTGACAAGCCAGCTCATAAAGGTTGCCCGGATCAAATTGGCACAGATTAAGTATAATTAAGTGACAGTAACTGAGATCAGCCCTTCTGCCTTGGTCTCAAAGCAGCATTCCAAGCCATGTTACTAGTATTCAATCTATGATCCAATAGTTGCTAGTGGTTTTCTGTTTAATGGTGCAGTCTCTCATGGAAAGCAGCCATTGGAGCAGAAATGTGCTACCATACAGATAAGGCAGTTGAAATACAACTTAGTTCTTAAATGTGGGTTTTTCAACCTTCTTAGGTTGTATATAGCTCTCAACTTTCCATCTCTAAAAATGTGTAACCCCTACTACTTTTCACACTCGGGAACCAATGGACAAAATGTAGAGCACTTTATTTATACTTACTTGCAGCTTCCACTAGAAAGCTCACAATTTGGTTAAATCATATCTGCGTCTGTTTTTTGTGTCTGTGTGTGCGTAGTGTGTACAGATTTTCTCATCACATTTTTGGTCCATTTTTCATAAAATTGTGGTTTTCTGGCAAATTAGTGGCAAATCATTAAAGACTGAAGTTAGAAAATAATGACAGACATTTGAGTTTCAGATTTCACACTGTTCAGAAAATTCATACTAATGCAAGACCTACTGTTTTATTAACTTTCTAAGTTTGTAAGAGTAATATTTAAAAATTGCCCTTATTTTTGGGTCTTTGTCCCACTTTTATTTATGGCTTCATCCAGATTTCTTGCTCTGAGGTTGAGAGTATGATAAATGTGTCAGGGCCATCACCGTCAGCCAGAGACATTTCAAATTGTGACATACTTGTTGTACCCTGCTCCCCCATGTAGTGACTTTGGATGTGTCCAAGCAAGGCAAGGAGCAGTTATGCAGTTTAAGTGTGCAGACAGAGTATCCACCCATCTAAGATAGACACAAGTACAGTCATGGCTTTTCATCCGTCCTTGATTTTACAGAATGTTCTGGTTTTCTGTCATAGTTTTATACTGTACTGTTATTATTCAGAAAATGCATGCTGGCTGGATGTTACTTGGTACTTTTTATAAAACTGAATATAAATTATAATTAGAACTGCAGTGCAAAGAGATTAGGAAAACTAAGAAGTGGAGTTGTTTGCATGAGCGCTGCTTGTATTTTTATACTTGATTTTGACTGGCATTGCAGTAATATATTTAAAATTTTTTTTTTTCATGCCTCAACCTTTTTTTGTTTCCATCTAGATACTAAGTAAGCTGTCATGTGGCCAATGCACTGAAATATGTTTTTCTTCACTTCATTTTGTCTTGATTGGACTCTCATAATGACTGTTTGGCACCCAGGGCAGCGTATTTAATTAAAGTCCCAGTTTTTTGCATTTTTAGCATAGTTCCACCCCTTTCTAGTTGGCCCCACCCATTCAGCTGTCTCCTGCAGCTCCCCTTTGATTTGAAGTCACCAGCCGCCACTGGTTTTATTAGCTTTTTGACTCTATTGCGTAGTTCTAGGAATTTCTGTCTAGTTGAGGAGGTTTTGGTTTTGTGCCATTGCTCCTAGGCTTTATCCCTGTTTTTCATTTCTGACTTTGAGGTTTTCTGTAGCCATGGGGAGGGTTGTGCTTTGGTTCTGGAAAGTCTTATGGGGCCATGGTAATTAAGGATGCTCAGGAAGGTAGTATTAAAAAATTCAACTGCGTCATCAAGACTGAGGTACTTTAGAGGATGCCAGTTACATTCTTTGAGGGATGAGATGAATGTGGGTGGGTTAAAGTTTAGTTTTTTATGTATTTGACGGTAGATGATAAGTTTAGCTTGGTTTAGGTATTTTTGAGTAGGAATGTTGGGGAGTGATCACTGAGGCTATCTGATAAGCAGCCTGTTATATATGACTGGGGGCTCTTAATGGCTAGTACCCAATCCAGGGTAGTGTGCTTGCTGGAGTTTTTATTTATCCTGGTTGGCGACTGGACTAGTTGGGTGAAGCCATGAAGGTTTACATGATGGGTTGGATGGTTGCCAGAATAGGACTGCCAGTCAATACTGAAATCACCTAAAATTATAGTTTCTTGGGGGAGATGGTAGGTAGACCAGCTGAGGAGGTTTTCAAGTGGAGGGATGTTTTGGCCAGGTGGGAAGTAGCATCCAGTTATGTTGATGGTTTTGTTTTGGTTTATTTTGAGGTTGGTATATATTATTTTTTCATTGCCTATTTGTGGAGCTGATGATTTTAAGATCTGGATGTTTAGATGCTGTTTAAATATTATAGCTACACCACCTCCTTTCTTGTTTAGCTGGTCTACTCTTAGTATGCTGTAACTGGTAGGGAGGATTTGCTCACTGGTAATGTGAGGTTTTAGCCAGGTTTCTGTCAGGATGACTATATCTGGTGAGTACAAGTCTATGGTGGCATGGAGTTCATGGACTTTGTTGGATATACTTATAATATTTAGGCTTAGTAGAAGGAAGTCACTTGGCTTTCTATTGGCTGTGATATGGGAGAAGTTGTGGTTTCTAGTCTGATTATGAGGATTGGGGTTGGAGATGGTACGGCCAGGGTTGGGGTGGATGTCTCCACTTAGGGCTAGTTTTGATATGCATGAGGTTATTAGTTTTCTCAGTTTTTGAATGTGTTTGTTTATTAGGGAAACTTTATGATTGTGCCCTGTGGGTAATAGGTATGGTGGGAGGGTTACTATGTTAAGTTGTAGGGATGACATTTCACTGCTCCTAAGTGAGCTACACATCGTTGTAATCCAAATCTTTCTGACTATACAAACTGTAAAAGAAAAAAAAATCTTGATCCTGCTGTAGACAAACGGAAAGGTGACTAGAACAGATTTAAGCAAAAACATATTTCCTTTCAATAATTATGATATGTCTTTGATCATCATTTGAAATATATAATGTAAAGAGAAAAATCATAGTAAAGGAGGAATCTGAGATAATAGAAAGACATGCATAAAATATTCTGTCTGCACATATAGTTAATATTGCTTTCACTATAACTGCATGGAAAGTACTCACTAACCCATAACTTCCTAATTAAACTGTAAAAGAAAAAAATCTCTTGACGCTGCTGCAGACTGACACAAAGGAGATAGGATCAAATATGTGCACAACACAAATTTCTGTTCAAATCTTATGATTGATCTTTAATCACAAACTGAAATATTAAATATTAAAACCACATTTATAGTAAAGAAGGAATCTGAGATGGAAGAAAAATATAAAGCATTCTGTCTGCATACAATGTTTACTGCATTCACTATTGTTTATGAAACTACATTTGGACAAAGATACATCCATGGAGAAACATGTTTGGATGGGAGAAAAATAACTTTTACAGAAATAGGCCCCTACACATCTTCTGTAGGAGGCAAACCCATATAGCTCTGAGGTGCACTAGCAGTGCTTTTCTGTGGAAAATGGGAATTATGGAATTCTGCTTTGCCACTCTGAATTTGATCAGAATGCACCTCATCTAGTTTTAACTCAGCAAAGTCTAAAGAAGACATGTTCATTCATTGGTCGCCACACTGTTGTATTTCTCGCAGGTTGTAGTGTTGGGTGGTAGAAGGAGAGGGTTGTCTGTGTACATGAGGCAATTTCTGTATTGCCCCAGTATGCCCAGATTCACCAGGTGGGCAGGAAAAATCACAGGAAGCTGACCCTTGGACATACCTGGTTCAGTGTTTCTTTTGCAAAGTACAAGTGCTGTTTTGCAATTATAGGCTGTTTAGTACCTATGATTAATTTCTCCTTATTAACAAGGGGAATTGAGTGCTTGTATCAGTTTAAGACTTCCTGGTGCTTTCCAGCAGGTTTTAGAGCAAGTGCTAGTCACAGGGATTCAGATTTTAGTGCTATTACTGAGAAACCAGCTAGTTCTAAGGAAAGTTTGAAGAGCAGAATTTATCGCACTAGGAATAGTTTAAAGTGCTAGACTAATAAGCTAATAAAAGTGCAGGAGAGCAGAGAACTATCAGATCTAAGAGAAAAAAATTGAAGAGCACCATTCAGAAGCTTACAAAAAATCCTGGATACAGCAAATCTGTATCTAGGCTACACTAGTTCAAGGAAAGGTAGGAAACAGTTTTGTTTTTTTTTTTAGTAGAAAGTGAAGAGGCAGAAGATAATGAGATAATTCAATATGCAGAAGCTAAAGTTTGGGCCCTTGCTAAATTCTCACTATTAATAGTAGAATAAACTGATGTAATGTGACTGGGGGGGAGTGTCCACTGTCAACCCTACACCAGAGGGAGACAAATTCAAAGACACCATGACATAAGTCCACCACAAGAACAAGGCGGGCGGGTGGGTGGGAAAACAGTTGCACAGATTACAGAGATATTAAATCAAAAGTGCAGATGAAAAATGAGAATCAGCTTTTATCTATTCTGAATATCACAGCAGGCAGTAAGTCAGTCTCTCCAGCAGCTTGAGCAACAGGTATATCTGATTTAAGGCACAGAAAGCAGAAAACAGACCTATTATCCAGACAATACAGTTGCAGGAATGCCCTGCCCAGATGAAACCAGTTCTGTTCACTTTCTGTCACTAGGTACACAGATAGGCTTCTAGATAAAGGATCTCACAACAAACTGAGGTCAACATTAACATATATTAGCTATATCTCACAACAAATAGGACAGTAAAAAAATTTATACAGATTGCAGAGATATTAAATCAAAAATGCAGACAAAAAATGAGAATCAACTCTTATCTTTTCAGAATATCACAGCAGGCAGTAAGTCAGTCTCTCCAACAGCTTGAGTAACAGATATAACTGACTTAAGGTACAGAAAGCCGAAAATAGACCTATTAACCAAACAACACAGTTGCAGGAATGCCCAGCCCAGATGAAACCAGTTCTGTTCACTTTCTGTCACTAAGTAAGCAGATAGGCCTCTAGACAAAGGATCTCACTACAAACTGACGTCAGCACTAACAGATATTAGCTCTATCTCACAATAAAATGACAGCAAAAACAACCAGTTGTACAGATTACAGAGATCTTAAATCAAAAATGCAGACAAAAATGAGACTCAACTTTTATCTTTTCTGAATATCACAGCAGGCAGTAAGTCAGTCTCTCCAACAGCTTGAGTAACAGGTATAACTGACTTAAGGCAGAGAAAGCCAAAAACAGACCTATTAACCAGACAATACAGTTGCAGGAATGCCCTGCCCAGGTGAAACCAGTTCTGTTCACTTTCTGTCACTAAGTAAGTGGATAGGCCTCTAGACAAAGGATCTCACTAGAAACTGAGGTCAACACTAACAGATATTAGCTCTATCTCACAACAAAAAGGACAGTAAAAAACAGTTGTACAGATTACAGAGATCTTAAATAAAAATGCAGACAAAAAATGAGAATGAGTTGTTATCATTTCTGAATATCACAGCAGGTAGTAAGTCAGTCTCTCCAACAGCTTGAGTAACAGTTATAACTGACTTAAGGCACAGAAAGCCGAAAATAGACCTATTAACCAGACAATACATTTGCAGGAATGCCCTGCCCAGATGAAACCAGTTATGTTCACTTTCAGTCACTAAGTAAGCAGATAGGCCTCTAGACAAAGGATCTCACTACAAACTGAGGTCAACACTAACAGATATTAGCTCTATCTCATAACAAAATGACAGTAAAAAAACAGTTGTATGGATTACAGAGATCTTAAATCAAAAATGCAGACAAAAAATGAGAATCAACTCTTATCTTTTCTGAATTTCACAGCAGGTAGTAAGTCAGTCTCTCCGACAGCATGAGTAACAGGTATAGCTGATTTAAGGCACAGAACGCAGAACACAGACCTATTATCCAGACAATACACTTGCAGGAATGCCCTGCACAGATGAAATCAGTTCTGTTCACTTTCTGTCACTAAGTAAGCAGATAGGCCTCTAGACAAAGGATCTCACTACAAACTGCAGTCAACACTAACAGATATTAGCTCTATCTCACAACAAAAAGCACAGTAAAAAATGTTGTATAAATTACAGAGATATTAAATCAAAAGTGCAGATGAAAAATGAGAAAAACTCTTATCTTTTATGAATATCACAGCAGGCAGTACGTCAATCTCTCCAACAGCATGAGCAATAGATATATCTGATTTAAAACACATAACCAGGAAAACAGACCTATTATCCAGACAATACACTTGCAGGAATGCCCTGCCCAGATGAAACCAGTTCTGTTCAGTTTCTGTCACTAAGTAAGCAGAAAGGCCTCTAGACAAAGGATCTCACTACAAACTGAGGTCAACACTATTAGCTCTATCTCACAACAAATAAAAACAGTAAAAACAGTTGTACAGATTACAGAGATCTTAAATCAAAAATGCAGACAAAAAATGAGAATCTACTGTTATCTTTTCTGAATATCACAGCAGGCAGAAAGTCAGTCTCTCCAACAGCTTGACTAACTGGTATAACTGACTTAAGGCACAGAAAGCCAAAAATAGACCTATTAACCAAACAACACAGTTGCAGGAATACCCTGCCCAAATGAAACCAGTTATGTTCACTTTATGTTACTAAGTAAGCAGATAGGCCTCCAGACAAAGGATCTCACTACAAACTGCAGTCAACCCTAACAGATATTAGTTCTATCTCACAACACAATGACAGTAAAAAAACAGTTGTAGAGATTATAGAGATCTGAAATCAAAAATGCAGACAAAAAAAGAGAATCAACTGTTATCTTTTCTGAATATCACAGCAGGCAGTAAGTCAGTCTCTCCAACAGCTTGAGTAACAGGTATAACTGACTTAAGGCACAGAAAGCCAAAACAGACCTATTAACCAGACAATACAGTTGCAGGAATGCCATGCCCAGGTGAAACCAGTTCTGTTCACTTTCTCTCACTAAGTAAGCAGATAGGCCTCTAGACAAAGGATCTCACTACAAACTGAGGACAATACTAACAGATATCAGCTCCATCTCACAACAAAATGACAGTAAAAAAAACAGTTGTACAGATTACAGAAATCTGAAATCAAAAATGCAGACAAAAAATGAGAATCAACTGTTATCTTTTCTGAATATCACAGCAGGCAGTAAGTCAGTCTCTCCAACAGCTTGAATAACAGGTATAATGGACTTAAGGCACAGAAAGCCTAAACAGACATATTAACCAGACAATACAGTTACAGGAATGCCATGCCCAGGTGAAACCAGTTCTGTTCACTTTCTCTCACTAAGTAAGCAGATAGGCCTCTAGACAAAGGATCTCACTGCATGCTGAGGTCAACACTAACAGATATTAGCTCTATCTCATAACAAAATGACAGTAAAAAAACAGTTGTATGGATTACAGAGATCTTAAATCAAAAATGCAGACAAAAAATGAGAATCAACTCTTATCTTTTCTGAATTTCACAGCAGGTAGTAAGTCAGTCTCTCCGACAGCATGAGTAACAGGTATAGCTGATTTAAGGCACAGAACGCAGAACACAGACCTATTATCCAGACAATACACTTGCAGGAATGCCCTGACCAGATGAAATCAGTTCTGTTCACTTTCTGTCACTAAGTAAGCAGATAGGCCTCTAGACAAAGGATCTCACTACAAACTGCGGTCAACACTAACAGATATTAGCTCTATCTCACAACAAAATGACAGTAAAAAAACAGTTGTATGGATTACAGAGATCTTAAATCAAAAATGCAGACAAAAAATGAGAATCAACTGTTATCTTTTCTAAATATCACAGCAGGCAGTAAGTCAGTCTCTCCACCAGCTTGAGTAACAGGTTTAACTGACTTAAGGCACAGAATGCAGAAAACAGACCTATTATCCAGACAATACACTTGCAGGAATGCCCTCCCCAGATGAAACCAGTTCTGTTCACTTTCTCTCACTAAGTAAGCAGATGGGCCTCTAGACAAATGATCTCACTACAAACTGAGGTCAACACTAACAGATATTAGCTCTATCTCACAACAAAAAGGACAGTAAAAATGTTGCACAAATTACAGAGATATTAAATCAAAAGTGCAGATGAAAAATGAGAAACAACTGTTATCTTTTCTGAATATCACAGCAGGCGGTAAGTCAATCTCTCCAACAGCATGAGTAATAGGTATATCTGATTTAGGACACATAACCCAGAAAACAGACCTATTATCCAGACAATACACTTGCAGGAATGCCCTGCCCAGATGAAACCAGTTCTGTTCACTTTCTGTCACTAAGTAAGCAGATAGGCCTCTAGACAAAGGATCTCACTACAAACTGAGGTCAACACTAACAGATATTAGCTCTATCTCACAACAAAAAGCACAGTAAAAAATGTTGTATAAATTACAGAGATATTAAATCAAAAGTGCAGATGAAAAATGAGAAAAACTCTTATCTTTTATGAATATCACAGCAGGCAGTAAGTCAATCTCTCCAACAGCATGAGTAATAGGTATATCTGATTTAAGACACATAACCCAGAAAACAGACCTATTATCCAGACAATACACTTGCAGGAATGCCCTGCCCAGATGAAACCAGTTCTGTTCACTTTCTGTCACTAAGTAAGCAGATAGGCCTCTAGACAAAGGATCTCACTACAAACTGAGGTCAACACTATTAGCTCTATCTCACAACAAAAAAGACAGTAAAAAACAGTTGTACAGATTACAGAGATCTTAAATCAAAAATGCAGACAAAAAATGAGAATCTACTGTTATCTTTTCTGAATATCACAGCAGGCAGTAAGTCAGTCTCTCCACCAGCTTGAGTAACAGGTATAACTGACTTAAGGCACAGAAAGCCAAAAATAGACCTATTAACCAAACAACACAGTTGCAGGAAAGCCCTGCCCAGATGAAACCAGTTCTGTTCACTTTATGTTACTAAGTAAGCAGATAGGCCTCTAGACAAAGGATCTCACTACAAACTGCAGTCAACACTAACTGATATTAGCTCTATCTCACAACACAATGACAGTAAAAAAACAGTTGTACAGATTATAGAGATCTTAAATCAAAAATGCAGACAAAAAAAGAGAATCAACTATCTTTTCTGAATATCACAGCAGGCAGTAAGTCAGTCTCTCCAACAGCTTGAGTAACAGGTATAACTGACTTAAGGCACAGAAAGCCAAAACAGACCTATTAACCAGACAATACAGTTGCAGGAATGCCATGCCCAGGTGAAACCAGTTCTGTTCACTTTCTCTCACTAAGTAAGCAGATAGGCCTCTAGACAAAGGATCTCACTACAAACTGAGGACAATACTAACAGATATCAGCTCCATCTCACAACAAAATGACAGTAAAAAAAACAGTTGTACAGATTACAGAAATCTGAAATCAAAAATGCAGACAAAAAATGAGAATCAACTGTTATCTTTTCTGAATATCACAGCAGGCAGTAAGTCAGTCTCTCCAACAGCTTGAATAACAGGTATAATGGACTTAAGGCACAGAAAGCCTAAACAGACATATTAACCAGACAATACAGTTACAGGAATGCCATGCCCAGGTGAAACCAGTTCTGTTCACTTTCTCTCATAAGTAAAA